>NC_086452.1:365186893-365332390 GCF_028390025.1 Pseudophryne corroboree
ATATACTGGTGATCAGCAAAATTCTGCACTGTCCTCCTACTATATACTGCGCACAACTACAATGCAGCACAGATATGGATAGTATACTTGACGACACAGAGGTAGAGCAATGGACTACTGTACCGTGCTGCTATATATATATACTGGTGGTCAGCAAAATTCTGCACTGTCCTCCTACTATATACTGCGCACAACTACAATGCAGCACAGATATGGATAGTATACTTGACGACACAGAGGTAGAGCAATGGACTACTGTACCACACTGCTATATATATATACTGGTGGTCAGCAAAATTCTGCACTGTCCTCCTACTATATACTGCGCACAACTACAATGCAGCACAGATATGGATAGTATACTTGACGACACAGAGGTAGAGCAATGGCCTACTGTACCGTACTGCTATATATATATACTGGTAGTCAGCAAAATTCTGCACTGTCCTCCTACTATATACTGCGCACAACTACAATGCAGCACAGATATGGATAGTATACTTGACGACACAGAGGTAGAGCAATGGACTACTGGACCGTACTGCTATATATATACTGGTGGTCAGCAAAATTCTGTACTGTCCTCCTACTATATACTGCGCACAACTACAATGCAGCACAGATATGGATAGTATACTTGACGACACAGAGGTAGAGCAATGGACTACTGTACCGTACTGCTATATATATATATATATATATATATATATACTGGTGGTCAGCAAAATTCTGCACTGTCCTCCTACTATATACTGTGCACAACTACAATGCAGCACAGATATGGATAGTATACTTGACGACACAGAGGTAGAGCAATGGACTACTGTACCATACTGATATATATATATATATATATATACTGGTGGTCAGCAAAATCCTGCACTGCCCTACTATATAATGCGCACAACTACAATGCAGCACAGATATGGATAGTATACTTGACGGCACAGAGGTAGAGTAATGGACTACTGTACCGTACTGCTATATATATATACTGGTAGTCATCAAAATTCTGCACTGTCCTACTATATACTGCGCACAACTACAATGCAGCACAGATATGGATAGTATACTTGATGACACAGAGGTAGAGCAATGGCCTACTGTACCGTACTGCTATATATATATACTGGTGGTCAGCAAAATTCTGCACTGTCCTCCTACTATATACTGCGCACAACTACAATGCAGCACAGATATGGATAGTATACTTGATGACACAGAGGTAGAGCAATGGACTACTGTACCGTACTGCTATATATATATATATATATTTATATACTGGTGGTCAGCAAAATTCTGCACTGTCCTCCTACTAAATACTGCGCACAACTACAATGCAGCACAGATATGGAAAGTATACTTGATGACACAGAGGTAGAGCAATGGACTACTGTACCGTACTGCTATATATATATATATATATATATATATATATTGGTGGTCAGCAAAATTCTGCACTGTCCTCCTACTATATACTGCGCACAACTACAATGCAGCACAGATATGGATAGGACACTTGACGACACAGAGGTAGAGCAATGGACTAATGTACCGTACTGCTATATATATATACTGGTGGTCAGCAAAATTCTGCACTGTCCTCCTACTATATATTGCGCACAACTACAATGCAGCACAGATATGGATACTATACTTGACGACACAGAGGTAGAGCAATGGACTACTGTACCGTACTGCTATATATATATACTGGTGGTCAGCAAAATTCTGCACTGTCCTCTACTATATACTGCACACAACTACAATGCAGCACAGATATGGATAGTATACTTGACGAAACAGAGGTAGAGCAATGGACTACTGTACCGTACTGCTATATATATACTGGTGGTCAGCAAAATTCTGCACTGTCCTCCTACTATATACTGTGCACAAGTACAATGCAGCACAGATATGGATAGTATACTTGACGACACAGAGGTAGAGCAATGGACTACTGTACCATACTGCTATATATATATATATATATATATATATATATACTGGTGGTCAGCAAAATTCTGCACTGTCCTCCTACTATATACTGCACACAACTACAATGCAGCACAGATATGGATACTATACTTGACGACACAGAGGTAGAGCAATGGACTACTGTACCGTACTGCTATATATATATACTGGTGGTCAGCAAAATTCTGCACTGTCCTTCTACTATATACTGCACACAACTACAATGCAGCACAGATATGGATAGTATACTTGACGACACAGAGGTAGAGCAATGGACTACTGTACCATACTGCTATATATATATATATATATATATATATATACTGGTGGTCAGCAAAATTCTGCACTGTCCTCCTACTATATACTGCGCACAACTACAATGCAGCACAGATATGGATAGTATACTTGATGACACAGAGGTAGAGCAATGGCCTACTGTACCGTACTGCTATATATATACATATACTGGTGGTCAGCAAAATTCTGCACTGTCCTCCTACTATATACTGCGCACAACTACAATGCAGCACAGATATGGATAGTATACTTGATGACACAGAGGTAGAGCAATGGACTACTGTACCGTACTGCTATATATATATACTGGTGGCCAGCAAAATTCTGCACTGTCCTCCTACTATATACTGCGCACAACTACAATGCAGCACAGATATGGATAGTATACTTGACGACACAGAGGTAGAGCAATGGACTACTGTACCGTGCTGCTATATATATATACTGGTGATCAGCAAAATTCTGCACTGTCCTCCTACTATATACTGCGCACAACTACAATGCAGCACAGATATGGATAGTATACTTGACGACACAGAGGTAGAGCAATGGACTACTGTACCATACTGCTATATATATATACTGGTGGTCAGCAAAATTCTGCACTGTCCTCCTACTATATACTGCGCACAACTACAATGCAGCACAGATATGGATAGTATACTTGACGACACAGAGGTAGAGCAATGGACTACTGTACCATACTGCTATATATATATACTGGTGGTCAGCAAAATTCTGCACTGTCCTCCTACTATATACTGCGCACAACTACAATGCAGCACAGATATGGATAGTATACTTGATGACACAGAGGTAGAGCAATGGACTACTGTACCATACTGCTATATATATATATATATACTGGTGGTCAGCAAAATTCTGCACTGTCCTCCTACTATATACTGCGCACAACTACAATGCAGCACAGATATGGATATTATACTTGACGACACAGAGGTAGAGCAATGGACTACTGTACCGTACTGCTATATATATACTGGTGGTCAGCAAAATTCTGCACTGTCCTCCTACTATATACTGCGCACAACTACAATGCAGCACAGATATGGGTAGTATACTTGACGACACAGAGGTAGAGCAATGGACTACTGTACCGTACTGCTATATATATATACTGGTGGTCAGCAAAATTCTGCACTGTCCACCTACTATATACTGCGCACAACTACAATGCAGCACAGATATGGATAGTATACTTGACGAAACAGAGGTAGAGCAATGGACTACTGTACCGTACTGCTATATATATATATATATATATATATACTGGTGGTCAGCAAAATTCTGCACTGTCCACCTACTATATACTGCGCACAACTACAATGCAGCACAGATATGGATAGTATACTTGACGACACAGAGGTAGAGCAATGGACTTCTGTACCATACTGCTATATATATATACTGGTGGTCAGCAAAATTCTGCACTGTCTTCCTACTATATACTGCGCACAACTACAATGCAGCACAGATATGGATAGTATACTTGACGACACAGAGGTAGAGCAATGGACTACTGTACCATACTGCTATATATATATACTGGTGGTCAGCAAAATTCTGCACTGTCCTCCTACTATATACTGCGCACAACTACAATGCAGCACAGATATGGATAGTATACTTGATGACACAGAGGTAGAGCAATGGACTACTGTACCATACTGCTATATATATATATATATTTATATATACTGGTGGTCAGCAAAATTCTGCACTGTCCTCCTACTATATACTGCGCACAACTACAATGCAGCACAGATATGGATAGTATACTTGACGACACAGAGGTAGAGCAATGGCCTACTGTACCGTACTGCTATATATATATATATATATATATATATATACTGGTGGTCAGCAAAATTCTGCACTGTCCACCTACTATATACTGCGCACAACTACAATGCAGCACAGATATGGATAGTATACTTGACGACACAGAGGTAGAGCAATGGACTACTGTACCGTACTGCTATATAGATATACTGGTGGTCAGCAAAATTCTGCACTGTCCACCTACTATATACTGCGCACAACTACAATGCAGCACAGATATGGGTAGTATACTTGACGACACAGAGGTAGAGCAATGGACTACTGTACCGTACTGCTATATATATATACTGGTGGTCAGCAAAATTCTGCACTGTCCACCTACTATATACTGCGCACAACTACAATGCAGCACAGATATGGATAGTATACTTGACGACACAGAGGTAGAGCAATGGACTACTATACCGTACTGCTATATATATATACTGGTGGTCAGCAAAATTCTGCACTGTCCACCTACTATATACTGCGCACAACTACAATGCAGCACAGATATGGATAGTATACTTGACGACACAGAGGTAGAGCAATGGACTACTGTACCATACTGCTATATATATATACTGGCGGTCAGCAAAATTCTGCACTATCCTCCTACTATATACTGCGCACAACTACAATGCAACACAGATATGGATAGTATACTTGACGACACAGAGGTATAGCAATGGACTACTGTACGGTACTGCTATATATATATATACTGGTGGTCAGCAAAATTCTGCACTGTCCTACTATATACTGCGCAAAACTACAATGCAGCACAGATATGGATAGTATACTTGACGACACAGAGGTAGAGCAATGGACTACTGTACCGTACTGCTATATATATACTGGTGGTCAGCAAATTTCTGTACTGTCCTACTATATACTGCGCACAACTACAATGCAGCACAGATATGGGTAGTATACTTGATGACACAGAGGTAGAGCAATGGACTACTGTACTGTACTGCTATATATATATACTGGTGGTCAGCAAAATTCTGCACTGTCCTCCTACTATATACTGCGCACAACTACAATGTAGCACAGATATGGATAGTATACTTGATGACACAGAGGTAGAGCAATGGACTACTGTACCGTACTGCTATATATATATATACTGGTGGTCAGCAAAATTCTGCACTGTCCTCCTACTATATACTGCGCACAACTACAATGCAGCACAGATATGCATAGTATACTTGACGACACAGAGGTAGAGCAATGGACTACTGTACCGTACTGCTATATATATATATATATATATATATATACTGGTGGTCAGCAAAATTCTGCACTGTCCTCCTACTATATACTGCGCAAAACTACAATGCAGCACAGATATGGATAGTATACTTGACGACACAGAGGTAGAGCAATGGACTACTGTACCGTACTGCTATATATATATATATATATATATATATATACTGGTGGTCAGCAAAATTCTGCTTTGTCCTCCTACTATATACTGCGCACAACTACAATGCAGCACAGATATGCATAGTATACTTGACGACACAGAGGTAGAGCAATGGACTACTGTACCGTACTGCTATATATATATATATATACTGGTGGTCAGCAAAATTCTGCACTGTCCTCCTACTATATACTGCGCAAAACTACAATGCAGCACAGATATGGATAGTATACTTGACGTCACAGACGTAGAGCAATGGACTACTGTACCATACTGCTATATATATATATATACTGGTGGTCAGCAAAATTCTGCACTGTCCTACTATATACTGCGCACAACTACAATGCAGCACAGATATGGATAGTATACTTGACGACACAGAGGTAGAGCAATGGACTACTGTACCATACTGCTATATATATATACTGGTGGTCAGCAAAATTCTGCACTGTCCTCCTACTATATACTGCACACAACTACAATGCAGCACAGATATGGATAGTATACTTGACGACACAGAGGTAGAGCAATGGACTACTGTACCGTAATGCTATATATATATGCTGGTGGTCATCAAAATTCTGCACTGTCCTCCTACTATATACTGCGCACAACTACAATGCAGCACAGATATGGATAGTATACTTGATGACACAGAGGTAGAGCAATGGACTACTGTACCGTACTGCTATACATATATATACTGGTGGTCAGCAAAATTCTGCACTGTCCCCCTACTTTATACTGCGCACAACTACAATGCAGCACAGATATGGATAGTATACTTGACGACACAGAGGTAGAGCAATGGACTACTGTACCGTACTGCTATATATATACATATACTGGTGGTCAGCAAAATTCTGCACTGTCCTCCTACTATATACTGCGCACAACTGCAATGCAGCACAGATATGGATAGTATACTTGATGACACAGAGGTAGAGCAATGGACTACTGTACCGTACTGCTATATATATATAGACTGGTGGTCAGCAAAATTCTGCACTGTCCTCCTACTATATACTGCGCACAACTACAATGCAGCACAGATATGGATAGTATACTTGACGACACAGAGGTAGAGCAATGGCCTACTGTACCGTACTGCTATATATATACATATACTGGTGGTCAGCAAAATTCTGCACTGTCCTCCTACTATATACTGCGCACAACTGCAATGCAGCACAGATATGGATAGTATACTTGACGACACAGAGGTAGAGCAATGGCCTACTGTACCGTACTGCTATATATATACATATACTGGTGGTCAGCAAAATTCTGCACTGTCCTCCTACTATATACTGCGCACAACTACAATGCAGCACAGATATGGATATTATACTTGACGACACAGAGGTAGAGCAATGGCCTACTGTACCGTACTGCTATATATATACATATACTGGTGGTCAGCAAAATTCTGCACTGTCCTCCTACTATATACTGCGCACAACTACAATGCAGCACAGATATGGATAGTATACTTGACGACACAGAGGTAGAGCAATGGACTACTGTACCGTGCTGCTATATATATATACTGGTGGTCAGCAAAATTCTGCACTGTCCTCCTACTATATACTGCACACAACTGCAATGCAGCACAGATATGGATAGTATACTTGACGACACAGAGGTAGAGCAATGGACTACTGTACCGTACTGCTATATATATATATATACTGGTGGTCAGCAAAATTCTGCACTGTCCTCCTACTATATACTGCGCACAACTACAATGCAGCACAGATATGGATAGTATACTTGACGACACAGAGGTAGAGCAATGGCCTACTGTACCATACTGCTATATATATATATACTGGTGGTCAGCAAAATTCTGCACTGTCCTCCTACTATATACTGCGCACAACTACAATGCAGCACAGATATGGATAGTATACTTGACGACACAGAGGTAGAGCAATGGACTACTGTACCATACTGCTATATATATATATATATTTATATATACTGGTGGTCAGCAAAATTCTGCACTGTCCTCCTACTATATACTGCGCACAACTACAATGCAGCACAGATATGGATAGTATACTTGACGACACATAGGTAGAGCAATGGACTACTGTACCATACTGCTATATATATATATATATATATATATATATATATATATACTGGTGGTCAGCAAAATTCTGCACTGTCCTCCTACTATATACTGCGCACAACTACAATGCAGCACAGATATGGATAGTATACTTGACGACACAGAGATAGAGCAATGGACTAATGTACCGTACTGCTATATATATATATATATATATTAGTGATGAGCGGAACTTCAGACTTTTTACACGGGTCCGAGCCGTGCTTGGATTCTCCCGTGTGGCTCGGGTAAACTGAGCGTGCCCGAACGTCATTATCCCGCTGTCGGATTCTCGCGAGACTCGGATTCTATATAAGCAGCCGCGCGTCGCCGCCATTTTCACACGTGCATTGAGATTGATAGGGAGAGGAGGTGGCTGGCGTCCTCTCCGTTATAGTAGAAAAGAGTGACTTAGTTATAATTGTGGGGAGGATTGGGGACGGGGAGCAGCTGTTAGGGAGTACAGTGCAGGGTTTTGATTATAATACCACCAGTGAGTTTAATCCGTTGTTTCTCTGCCTGAAAAAAACGCTCCACCATATCTGTGCTCAGTGTGCTGCACTGCTGCATGATATATCTGTGCTGAGTGCACTGCTCACACTGCCTAATTGTGGGGACTGGGGAGCAGTTATAGCAGGAGTATAGTGCACAGTTTTGCTGACAGTGACCTCCAGTCCAGTATACGTTTGTCTGCCTGAAAAACACTCCTGTGGTGGCTTTTTTTTTCTTCATACTAGTTTAGCAGTCTGCTGACAGTGTCCACCAGGTCCGTTATTATTATACAGTATATTATATATATATATATATATATATATATATATATAGCAGTACGGTAGGCCACGGCTGTACCTACCTCTGTGTCGTCAGTCGTCGTCCATAAGTAATATAATACTATACTATCCATCCATCTACATTGTATACCTGTGGTGGCTTTTTTTTTCTTCATACTAGTTTAGCAGTCTGCTGACAGTATCCACCAGGTCCGTTATTATTATACAGTATATTATATATATGTATATATATAGCAGTACGGTAGGCCACGGCTGTACCTACCTCTGTGTCGTCACTCGTCCTCCATAAGTAATATAATACTATACTATCCATCCATCTACATTGTATACCTGTGGTGGCTTTTTTTTTCTTCATACTAGTTTAACAGTCTGCTGACAGTGTCCCCCAGGTCCGTTATTATATTATACAGTATATTATATATATATAGCCGTACGGTAGGCCACGGCTGTACCTACCTCTGTGTCGTCAGTCGTCGTCCATAAGTAATATAATACTATACTATCCATCCATCTACATTGTATACCTGTGGTGGCTTTTTTTTTCTTCATACTAGTTTAGCAGTCTGCTGACAGTGTCCACCAGGTCCGTTATTATATTATACAGTATATTATATATACATAGCAGTACGGTAGGCCACGGCTGTACCTACCTCTGTGTCGTCAGTCGTCGTCCATAAGTAATATAATACTATACTATCCATCCATCTACATTGTATACCTGTGGTGGCTTTTTTCTTCTTCATACTAGTTTAGCAGTCTGCTGACAGTGTCCACCAGGTCCGTTATTATTATACAGTATATTATATATATATATATATATATATATATATATAGCAGTACGGTAGGCCACGGCTGTACCTACCTCTGTGTCGTCACTCGTCGTCCATAAGTAATATAATACTATACTATCCATCCATCTACATTGTATACCTGTGGTGGCTTTTTTTTTCTTCATACTAGTTTAGCAGTCTGCTGACAGTGTCCACCAGGTCCGTTATTATTATACAGTATATTATATATATATATAGCAGTACGGTAGGCCACGGCTGTACCTACCTCTGTGTCGTCACTCGTCCTCCATAAGTAATATAATACTATACTATCCATCCATCTACATTGTATACCTGTGGTGGCTTTTTTTTTCTTCATACTAGTTTAGCAGTCTGCTGACAGTGTCCACCAGGTCCGTTATTATATTATACAGTATATTATATATATATATAGCAGTACGGTAGGCCACGGCTGTACCTACCTCTGTGTTGTCAGTCGTCCTCCATAAGTAATATAATACTATACTATCCATCCATCTACATTGTATACCTGTGGTGGCTTTTTTTTTCTTCATACTAGTTTAGCAGTCTGCTGACAGTGTCCACCAGGTCCGTTATTATATTATACAGTATATTATATATATATAGCAGTACGGTAGGCCACGGCTGTACCTACCTCTGTGTCGTCACTCGTCCTCCATAAGTAATATAATACTATACTATCCATCCATCTACATTGTATACCTGTGGTGGCTTTTAGTTGTGCGCATTAAAATATGGAGAACAAAAATGTGGAGGTTAAAAAAATAGGGAAAGATCAAGATTCACTTCCACCTCGTGCTGAAGCTGCTGCCACTAGTCATGGCCGAGACGATGAAATGCCATCAACGTCGTCTGCAAAGGCCGATGCTCAATGTCATAGTACAGAGCATGTAAAATCCAAAACACAAAAGATCAGTAAAAAAATGACCCAAAAATCAAAATTAAAAGCGTCTGAGGAGAAGCGTAAACTTGCCAATATGCCATTTACGACACGGAGTGGCAAGGAACGGCTGAGGCTCTGGCCTATGTTCATGGCTAGTGGTTCAGCTTCACATGAGGATGGAAGCACTCATCCTGTCGCTAGAAAATAGAAAAGACTTAAGGTGGCAAAAGCACAGCAAAGAACTGTGCGTTCTTCGAAATCACAAATCCCCAAGGAGAGTCCAATTGTGTCGGTTGCGATGCCTGACCTTCCCAACACTGAACGGGAAGAGCTTGCGCCTTCCACCATTTGCACGACCCCTACAAGTGCTGGAAGGAGCACCCGCAGCCCAGTTCCTGATAGTCAAATTGATGATGTCAGTGTTGAAGTACACCAGGATGAGGATATGGGTGTTGCTGGCGCTGGGGAGGAAATTGACAAGGAGGATTCTGATGGTGAGGTGGTTTGTTTAAGTCAGGTACCCGGGGAGACACCTGTTGTCCGTGGGACGAATATGGCCATATGGCCTGGTCAAAATACAAAAAAAATCAGCTCTTTGGTGTGGAATTATTTCAACAGAAATGCGGACAACAGGTGTCAAGCCGTGTGTTGCCTTTGTCAAGCTGTAATAAGTAGGGGTAAGGACGTTAACCACCTCGGAACATCCTCCCTTATACGTCACCTGCAGCGCATTCATCATAAGTCAGTGACAAGTTCAAAAACTTTGGGCGACAGTGGAAGCAGTCCACTGACCAGTAAATCCCTTCCTCTTGTAACCAAGCTCCCGCAAACCACACCACCAACTCCCTCAGTGTCAATTTCCTCCTTACCCAGGAAAGCCAATAGTCCTGCAGGCCATGTCACTGGCAAGTCTGACGAGTCCTCTACTGCCTGGGATTCCTCCGATGCATCCTTGAGTGTAAAGCCTACTGCTGCTGGCGCTGCTGTTGTTGCTGCTGGGAGTCGATCGGCATCCCAGAGGGGAAGTCGGAAGACCACTTGTACTACTTCCAGTAAGCAATTGACTGTCCAACAGTCCTTTGCGAGGAAGATGAAATATCACAGCAGTCACCCTGCTGCAAAGCGGATAACTGAGGCCTTGGCAGCCTGGGCGGTGAGAAACGTGGTTCCGGTATCCATCGTTACTTCAGAGCCAACTATAGACTTGATTGAGGTACTGTGTCCCCGGTACCAAATACCATCTAGGTTCCATTTCTCTAGGCAGGCGATACCGAGAATGTACACAGACCTCAGAAAAAGAGTCACCAGTGTCCTAAAAAATGCAGTTGTACCCAATGTCCACTTAACCACGGACATGTGGACAAGTGGAGCAAGGCAGACTCAGGACTACATGACTGTGACAGCCCACTGGGTAGATGTATTGCCTCCCGCTGCAAGAACAGCAGCGGCGGCACCAGTAGCAGCATCTCGCAAACGCCAACTCGTTCCTAGGCAGGCTACGCTTTGTATCACCGCTTTCCAGAATACGCACACAGCTGAAAACCTCTTACGGCAACTGAGGAAGATCATCGCAGAATGGCTTACCCCAATTGGACTCTCCGGGGGATTTGTGGCATCGGACAACGCCAGCAATATTGTGCGTGCATTACATCTGGGCAAATTCCAGGACGTCCCATGTTTTGCACATACCTTGAATTTGGTGGTGCAGAATTATTTAAAAAACGACAGGGGCGTGCAAGAGATGCCGTCGGTGGCCAGAAGAATTGCGGGCCACTTTCGGCGTACAGGCACCGCGTACAGAAGACTGTAGCACCACCAAAAACGCCTGAACCTGCCCTGCCATCATCTGAAGCAAGAGGTGGTAACGAGGTGGAATTCAACCCTCTATATGCTTCAGAGGATGGAGGAGCAGCAAAAGGCTATTCAAGCCAATACATCTGCCCACGATATAGGCAAAGGAGGTGGAATGCTCCTGTCTCAAGCGCAGTGGAGAATGATTTCAACGTTGTGCAAGGTTCTGCAACCTTTTGAACTTGCCACACGTGAAGTCAGTTCAGACACTGCCAGCCTGAGTCAGGTCATTCCCCTCATCAGTCTTTTGCAGAAGAAGCTGGAGACATTGAGGGAGGAGCTAAAACAGAGCGATTCCGCTAGGCATGTGGGACTTGTGGATGGAGCCCTTAATTCGCTTAACCAGGATTCACGGGTGGTCAATCTGTTGAAATCAGAGCACTACATTTTGGCCACCGTGCTCGATCCTAGATTTAAAACCTACCTTGTATCTCTCTTTCCGGCAGACACAAGTCTGCAGGGGTTCAAAGACCTGCTGGTGAGAAAATTGTCAAGTCAAGCGGAACGTGACCCGTCAACAGCTCCTCCTTCACATTCTCCCGCAAATGGGGGTGCGAGGAAAAGGCTACGAATTCCGAGCCCACCCGCTGGCGGTGATGCAGGGCAGTCTGGAGCGAGTGCTGACATCTGGTCCGGACTGAAGGACCTGCCAACGATTACTGACATGTCGTCTACTGTCACTGCATATGATTCTCTCACCATTGAAAGAATGGTGGAGGATTATATGAGTGACCGCATCCAAGTAGGCACGTCAGACAGTCCGTACGTATACTGGCAGGAAAAAGAGGCAATTTGGAGGCCCTTGCACAAACTGGCTTTATTCTACCTAAGTTGCCCTCTCTCCAGTGTGTACTCCGAAAGAGTGTTTAGTGCCGCCGCTCACCTTGTCAGCAATCGGCATACAAGGTTACTTCCAGAAAATGTGGAGAAGATGATGTTCATTAAAATGAATTATAATCAATTCCTCCGTGGAGACATTGACCAGCAGCAATTGCCTCCAGAAAGTACACGGGGACCTGAGATGGTGGATTCCAGTTGGGACGAATTAATAATCTGTGAGGAGGGGGCTGTACACAGTGAAAGGGGTGATGAATCGGACGATGATGATGAGGTGGACATCTTGCCTCTGTAGAGCCAGTTTGTGCAAGGAGAGATTGATTGCTTCTTTTTTGGTGGAGGCCCAAACCAACCAGTCATTTCAGTCACAGTCGTGTGGCAGACCCTGTCGCTGAAATGATGGGTTCGTTAAAGTGTGCATGTCCTGTTTATACAACATAAGGGTGGGTGGGAGGGCCCAAGGACAATTCCATCTTGCACCTCTTTTTTCTTTCATTTTTCTTTGCGTCATGTGCTGTTTGGGGAGTATTTTTTTGAAGGGTCATGTGCTGTTTGTGGAGTATTTTTTTGAAGGGCCATCCTGGGTGACACGGCAGTGCCACTCCTAGATGGGCCAGGTGTTTGTGTTGGCCACTAGGGTCGCTTAGCTTAGTCACACAGCTACCTCATTGCGCCTCTTTTTTTCTTTGCGTCATGTGCTGTTTGGGGAGTATTTTTTTGAAGGGCCATCCTGCGTGACACTGCAGTGCCACTCCTCGATGGGCCAGGTGTTTGTGTCGGCCACTAGGGTCGCTTAGCTTAGTCACACAGCTACCTCATTGCGCCTCTTTTTTTCTTTGCGTCATTTGCTGTTTGGGGAGTATTTTTTTGAAGTGCCATCCTGCGTGACACTGCAGTGCCACTCCTAGATGGGCCAGGTGTTTGTGTCGGCCACTAGGGTCGCTTAGCTTAGTCACACAGCTACCTCATTGCGCCTCTTTTTTTCTTTGCGTCATGTGCTGTTTGGGGAGTATTTTTTTGAAGGGCCATCCTGCGTGACACTGCAGTGCCACTCCTAGATGGGCTAGGTGTTTGTGTCGGCCACTAGGGTCGCTTAGCTTAGTCACACAGCTACCTCATTGCACCTATTTTTTTACTTTGCGTCATGTGCTGTTTGTGGAGTATTTTTTTGAAGGGCCATCCTGCGTGACACTGCAGTGCCACTCCTAGATGGGCCAGGTGTTTGTGTCAGCCACTAGGGTCGCTTAGCTTAGTCACACAGCTACCTCATTGCGCCTCTTTTTTTCTTTGCGTCATGTGCTGTTTGGGGAGTATTTTTTTGAAGGGCCATCCTGTCTGACACTGCAGTGCCACTCCTAGATGGGCCAGGTGTTTGTGTCGGCCACTTGTATCGCTTAGCTTAGCCATCCAGCGACCTCGGTGCAAATTTTAGTACTAAAAATAATATTGTGAGGTGTTCAGAATAGACTGAAAATGAGTGGAAATTATGGTTATTGAGGTTAATAATACTATGGGATCAAAATGACCCCCAAATTCTATGATTTAAGATGTTTTTTAGGGTTTTTTGAAAAAAACACCCGAATCCAAAACACACCCGAATCCGACAAAAAAAATTCGGTGAGGTTTTGCCAAAACGCGTTCGAACCCAAATCACGGCCACGGAACCGAACCCAAAACCAATACACAAAACCCGAAAAATTGCCGGTGCACATCACTAATATACATATATATATATATATATATATATATATATATATATACTGGTGGTCAGCAAAATTCTGCACTGTCCTCCTACTATATACTGCACACAACTACAATGCAGCACAGATATGGATAGTATACTTGACGACACAGAGGTAGAGCAATGGACTACTGTACCGTACTGCTATATATATATACTGGTGGTCAGCAAAATTCTGCACTGTCCTCCTACTATATACTGCGCACAACTACAATGCAGCACAGATATGGATAGTATACTTGATGACACAGAGGTAGAGCAATGGACTACTATACCGTACTGCTATATATATATACTGGTGGTCAGCAAAATTCTGCACTGTCCTCCTACTATATACTGCGCACAACTACAATGCAGCACAGATATGGATAGTATACTTGACGACACAGAGGTAGAGCAATGGACTACTGTACCGTACTGCTATATATATATCCTGGTGGTCAGCAAAATTCTGCACTGTCCTCCTACAATGCAGCAGAGATATGGAGCGTTTTCAGGCAGAGAATGTAGATATTTGCAGCACACTGAGCACAGATATTTGCAGCACACTGAGCACAGATATTTGCAGCACACTGAACAGTGAACACAGAAACTGAGAGAACGCAGCCACGTCCTCTCGCTATCATCTCCAAAGCACGAGTAAAAATGGCGGTGACGCGCGGCTCCTTATATAGAATACGAATCTCGCGAGAATGACGTTCGGGCGCGCTCGGGTTATCCGAGCAAGGCGGGAAGATCCGAGGCTGCCTCGGAGCCGTGTAAAATAGGTGAAGTTCGGGGGGTTCGTATCTTGACGAACCGAACCCGCTCATCTCTAATTATATCATGTTTGTATTATCATGTTTGTAAAGCAGGGTTAGGCCCTCAGGGGATGTGGTCAAGATCCCGCTGGACGGAATCTCAGCGGGTGGAATCCCGACCAGCACAATCCCGACATATTCTCCTCTGCGGGTGTCCATGACACCCATAGAGAGAGAATAAATTTGTGTGCCGCAAGGGGTTGCGCTCGCCCACCTGTCTGGATTGTGCCTGTCGGGATTCCGGTGTTGGGATTCCGACCGCCGGGATCCCGTTCAGCGTGATTTCGTACTGATCCCGCCCTCAGGACTTTGTGCAGGATGAGTTGTATGCAAAACGTTATGAGTTCACAAAAAAACTCAAACATGTTGACAAACTGGCTTAGGCCAGGAATTTGTACAAGCACGAGAACCCCCTTGGGCATCTTTTGCACAGGTTCTGTCAAATATAGCGGATCACTTAGCTGTTCCGGCAATATATCCAGGTATGGGGTACCCACATAACCCTCCTGCATTTATGCAACTACCCCCATGGATGAATGTGCTGTCACACTCAGTGCAAGATTTAGCTCAGACCTCGGCTGCCTTTCAGCAATTGTTACAGGCAGACAGGCCCAGGGGTTTAAAAACAGATAGACATGAGGCGCTACCCTCACAATCTACGCAGTTTTCAGAATTCAAGGGTACTTCAGATGATGAAGCTGAATCCTCTCTCTCAGAGTCTACCTCAAGCAGGGGCGAATTGGCCCACCAGGACAGATTCTGATGGGCTGGTTCCATATCCCCCTCAGCCAGGCCAATTCACACTCAGGCTGGGCTGGCTCACACTGCTTCCAGTACTTGTGGTTCATTGAAATGCAATTTGGAAGTTAGGCTAGCGGGCACTTCCAGGTGCCGCTAGCCGTGAAAAGCGGTGAAGCTTTTCTACCAATGGGGGACCTTGAGAAAGTTAACCAGCCCTGCAGCATCCTCTTCCTGGCCCTGGCCAAAGGTCTCATCAACGAGCCCGGCCCAGGAGCAGTAGCAAAGTGATGGTCAGAGCCGGGTTCACTACACCCGCTGCCACTCCAGCTCCCGCACTCTCACTGAACTGGCCAGAGCGGCGACTGAGCACTGAAGGGGACCCGGCAGAGAGGTTATTTTTAATTACATTATTTGCATTATCATGATGGTGTAAAGCAGTGTTTCCCAACCTCGGTTCTCAAGACTTACAGTCCTGGTTTTAGTGATATCCAGGTTTGAACACAGGTGACTTAATTAGTACCTCAGTTATTTTGATTTAACCATCTGTGCTGAAGCCTGGATATCACTAAAACCTGCACTGTTGGTGTGCCTCGAGGACCGTGGTTGGGAATGCCTGGTGTAAAGGATAGGGTGTCCCCGGTCACAGTGTATGGTTTGGGGACTGGACAGGAGCAGGATGTATTTTGTTCTCAGGATGCCAGCTGATCAGGCAGCACTCAGAGCCAGCCCTGGGACAATCTCTAATGCAACGTCCTTCAGCCCTATAGCTGCTCAATGTCTGTCCATGATGATGGGCCTATTTATGCGGTGTCTACGAATGTAATGCGGTGGCTATGTATGTAATGTGGTGCTAGTCATATAATGCGGTGCTATACGTGTAGTGCGGTGCTATACCTGTAATGTTGTGCTATTCGCTATTGTGCTGATCTCCACCTCCTGTGACACGATCCTTCTGCTGGTGCTGTGACTGCTTACCATGCTGCATTAGCCTTGCTTACTACCACTGTGGGTAATGCTAACCGTTTGCTTAAGCACAATTTGTGTTGGGCCCCGCTTATAGCTGACTTACTCCAACCTACATGAGGCCACTTTTCATATATTTCCAGGGCCACTTTACGTTCCCAATCCACCCCTGTCTGG
Source organism: Pseudophryne corroboree (assembly GCF_028390025.1). Taxonomy (NCBI): domain Eukaryota; kingdom Metazoa; phylum Chordata; class Amphibia; order Anura; family Myobatrachidae; genus Pseudophryne; species Pseudophryne corroboree. The sequence goes on from NC_086452.1 coordinate 365,204,160, forward strand.
CATGGAAGAAATGTGAATGATAAATCAATGTAAATGTACCAGGAGGTATTGACAAGCCTTAATAACATTAACTTATACTGTGAATTTCTTACCCTGTTTTCAAGACAATTAATTAATTAATTTAACTTGTTAATTAAGTGAAAGGAAGACATGATATTTTCCGAGAGATGTATCAAGCCGTGGAGAGAGACATAGTTGAGTATTTGCCCAAATCAAAAGAAGCTTCTAACTGCAGGTATCGTTTCATGTACTGTGCTAGATAAGTGACAGAAGATGATTGGGTGGTTTGGACATCTGCACTTTATCTCTCTCCAAGGCTTGATACATCTCCCCAAGAGTGCTGTATATAAAATATATATCTGGCTGCTATACAGCAGGCCATCAGCAACAGCAGGACAGTAGAGTAACAGTCATATCAGTAATAATTTGCGGACCCTGTGAAATTAACATTCACTAAAGATGGGAGACTCAGTCAATGAATACATAACACATTTTTTAGTTTATGTTAAAATCTAAAAAATTTATTAAGTGGAATATTTAATAAATAATATTTGCGAGACATCTCCAAAAACAGTCGGTTTTGGGGGCTGCCCACAAATATTATCCAGCCCCTGAATGTATGTATTGGGGACTGCAATGGATATTTGAACTATCTTTTGCGTTCCTCCTATTTTGAATGCAAAAGCAGCCACCAAAAGTTTCTACGGCAGATGGTAAACTGTGAAACTCACCAAGCTCCAGAATGTAAAGCATTTCTGAGCTTGACCCGGCAGCTAATGCCATTTCTAAATGGCTTTTGTAGCCCGTGGGCTACATTATGCAATAATTCCCAGGAGAAGGATCCTTGGGATCCCTCTGCATTACTGTCTGCTCTCACATTCGCAGACTGACGATTGGTACTCATTATGGCATAAAAGCTACACCTCTGGACTCACAAAGAGTCATCCTTCAGCACTTAGGAGAGGAAAACCACCTTGGGGGGAAACCTCTGGGGAACCATGGCCTCAGGATCACCCTTCCCTCTGGGCATTAAGAGGTGTACTAATAGAGGGGTCAGTATGCTATCCCAGTGCATGGGATCCCGGTGGTTGTCAATCATACCGATGCCGGGATCCCAGTACAGAAGAGACTGACAGGAGTAAGGGGTGTTCTCCCCTCTCCCTACCCCCCTAACCCTGCCTGTCCACAGTCTAACCCTAACCTCCCCCTTTGTAACTAACCCTCCCGCGGAGGTGCCTAATCCAAACCTCTGTCCCTGCTGCCTAAACCTAACCCTTCCTTCCCCGCAGCCTAACCACTCCCGGGGGTGCCTAACCCTCCCTACCCACAGCCTAACCCTAACTTCCCCCACCCGAACTCCTAACTCTATCCTCCCCCCACCTGCAGCCTAATCCTAACCCCCCGCCTGATGCCTAAACCTAAACCTCCCTTCCCTGCAGCCTAACCACCCCTGGGGTTGCCTAACCCTAACCAACCCTACCCGCTGCCCAACCCTAACCTCTCCCCACCCACAGCCTAAACCTAACCCCCGCCTGATGCCTAAACCTAATCTCCCCACCTGATGCCTAAACCTAACTCTGTCCTTCCCAACAGCCTAACCCCCCTGGAGGTCCCTAACCCACCCTACCTGCAGCCTAACTCTATCCTCCCCCCACCCGCAGCCTAACCCTAACTCCTCCACCTGATGCTTAACTCTCTCCCCACCCCCCTAACCCTGCCTGTCCGCAGTCTAACCCTAACCTCCCCCTTTGTGCCTAACCCTTCCGTGGAGGTGCCTAATTCTAACCTCCGTCCCTGCTGCCTAAAGTTTACCCTCCCTTCCCCGCAGCCTAAGAACTCCCGGGTGTGCCTAACCCACCCTACCCACAGCCTAACCCTATCCTCCCCCACCCGCAGCCTAATCCTAACCCCCCACCTGATGCCTAAACCTAACCCCCACCTGATGCCTAAACCTAACCCTCCCTTCCCCGCAGCCTAACCAACCCCAGGCGTGCCTAACCCTAACCCACCCTACCCACAGCCTAATGCTAACCTCCCCCCACACACAGCCTAAACCTAACCGAGCACCTGATGCCTAAACCTAGCCTCTCACCTGATGCCTAAACCTAACCCTTCCTCCCCTGCAGCCTAACCACATCCAGGGGTGCCTAACCCTAACCCATTGTTCCCGCAGCCTAACCTTAACCTCCCCCCACCCACATCCTAAATTGAAGCCCCCGCCTGACGCCTAAACCTAATCCCCCTGCCTAAACCTAACCCTCCCTCTCCTGCAGCCTAACCACCCCCAGGGGTACCTAACCCTAAGCTCCCCCCACCCGCAGCCTAAATTTAACCCCCCACCTAACGCCTAAACCTAACCCTCCCGCCTGATGCCTAAACCTAACCCTCCCTCCCACGCAGCCTAACCTCCTTCATGGGTGCCTAACCCACCCTATCCATAGCGTAACCCTAACCTCCCCCCACCTGCAGCCTAACCCTAACCCCCCGCCTGATGCCTAAACCTAACCCCCCGCTTGATGCCTAAACCTAACCCTCCCTCCCCCGCAGCCTAACCACCCCCTTTCTTCCCCGTGCCTGATGCCTAAACCTAACCCCCCTTAGCCTAAACCTATGATCGTGGGGATACGAGCATCGGTACCCTTGCCCATTCGGAGTTCCAACGTTGGGATTCTGAAGAGTGTCGGGATCCCAGTGTCAGTATTCTGACTTCCGTAAACCCAACAGCCGGCATCGTTACCGCATCTCCTAATAGGTAATGCATATGTCCCAACATTTGGAGCATGTGTCCGCAGCTCTCCTCCCAGGGCAGCTATTGAGGGATCACCCACTGCGTGTAGACGAAGAGGAAGAGATGAAAAATCATTGTTAGTGGATGAACAAGCAGAGAGACAAACTGCAAACAGTGGTGTGGTTGTGTAGAGAGAAAAATCTCTCTATGTAAATATGTTCCTCTAACTACTGAGGACATGGAAAATACCTAAAATAAGGACAATTATCCCAAAGGGCCCATTGTTTTTATACAATACACACATTGGGGGGATAAGTTCTCTCTTATAGTAATTAGTGGGGACCTTCAGAAAAGAAATTGGACCAGTAAATAATAAAAGCTATAAATTGCTAACATTTAGGGGTCAATCAATTAGGTAGATTCAGCCTATGGGGCTACCGGAAAGTGCGGCTGTTGTAAGACAAACTCGCACCTAATAAAACTGACCCCTTAGTTGTTAAATGTGATAAAATAGTAAAATAATGGTGTAATTGTGGGTCTGATTCAGTTGTGGTTGTTGAAGTGATCGCTGCTGCAATCTTGCCGTTCACAATTGCATCGTGAGTCTGAGCAGTCGTAGGCTGAGCAAGTCTCCTAGACACGGGGCTCTCCAGCAGCAACACAGGTCGCAATGGGTAATTTATGCACGCACATGGAACGGTGTTTGAACGGACCTGACACGCCTGTATATAGTTAGCCACCCCCGTTACCACCTCAAATGCTGACTTTGCGATGGGATCCTCTATGTGAGCTTGATTTCATTTTGTGCGCAGTGCAGCTTACACGCATGTACAGTGAAAAAGCATTGAGCCACTTGGTGCAACAGCAGCTCTGCGTCCGCATCTGAATCAGGCCCCTTGAGCGGTAAGGAGAAGGACTCTAGGGAAAGGACTGTGTCACCTTTATTATATGTAAAGATAGGAAAACAGTCACTTGTTACAGCTCCAATTCACATCATTTATACCATTCTGTACCATTTCATCATTTGGTTATTCTATGGGGGAGATGTATTAAGCCCTGCAGAGTGATAAAGTGGTGAGAGGTAAAGTACCAGCCAATCAGCCCCTAACAGGCTGTGTTTGAAAAATGACAACTAGGAGCTGATTGGTTGTTAGTTTATCTCTCTCCACTTTATCACTCTCCCAGGCTTTGTAGTTTGTACACCTGTGCCCAGTTCATTGATATACTGTAAATGTCAGCCATTTCACTATCTCTCCCGATCTGTATTGTTCTTCCCCCGATCTGTATGTTCTGTATCATGCTCTCCCCACCCTTCCTGCTTTTCTGTATTACAGACCCCTCCCGTTGTCTTCAACTGGCACTTTGCAGATCTCTTTGCCGGTCACCCAACACTCTGCAAATCTCTTTGCCAGATGATCTAAAAAACACAAAATACTATCATTAAGCATAGTACAGGTTGAGTATCCCTTATCCAAAATGCTTGGGACCAGAAGTATTTTGGATATCAGATTTTTCCGTATTTTGGAATAATTGCATACCATAATGAGATATCATGGTGATGGGACCCAAGTCTAAGCACAGAATGCATTTATGTTACCTATACACCTTATACACACAGCCTGAAGGTAATTTTAGCCAATATTTTTTATAACTTTGTGCATTAAACAAAGTGTGTCTACATTCACACAATTCATTTATGTTTTATATACACCTTATACACACAGCCTGAAGGTCATTTAATACAATATTTTTAATAACTTTGTGTATTAAACAAAGTTTGTGTACATTGAGCCATCAGAAAACAAAGGTTTCACTATCTCAGTCTCACTCAAAAAAGTCCGTATTTCGGAATATTCCGTATTTCGGAATATTTGGATATGGGATACTCAACCTGTACTAGTTTAAGTACAATAAAATGTCCACGAGTCAACCAGTTTCCCAATTTTCCTTAAACCAAACAAGATACTTTAAAAGTTATCAATATCCCATTTATCTATTTTATTAACTTTTTCATCCCAAAGCTACAATTCTGCCTCATAGAGTCCCAGGTTATCTGCATCCCCTGTATGTGTGCTTATCCTCCATACTACTCTCTTGGGCCCTCATTCCGAGTTGTTCGCTCGCAAGCGGATTTTAGCAGATTTGCTCATGCTAAGCCGCCGCCTACTGGGAGTGAATCTTAGCATCTTAAAATTGCGAACGATGTATTCGCAATATTGCGATTACACACCTCGTAGCAGTTTCTGAGTAGCTCCAGACTTACTCGGCATCTGCGATCAGTTCAGTGCTTGTCGTTCCTGGTTTGACGTCACAAACACACCCAGCGTTCGCCCAGACACTCCTCCGTTCCTCCGGCCACTCCTGCGTTTTTTCCGGAAACGGTAGCGTTTTTTCCCACACGCCCATAAAACGGCCTGTTTCCGCCCAGTAACACCCATTTCCTGTCAATCACATTACGATCGCCAGAACGATGAAAAAGCCGTGAGTAAAATTCCTAACTACATAGCAAATTTACTTGGCGCAGTCGCAGTGCGGACATTGCGCATGCGCATTAAGCGGAAAATCGCTGCGATGCGAAGATTTTTACCGAGCGAACAACTCGGAATGAGGGCCTTTATTCCTGTAACGCTACATTTTTATTCCTAAATATGTTGTTCCTTCCTGCGCTTCTCCTATTTATGTGTCCTTGTACCTGTATTCAGGAATGGTTCTTGGTGCGGGCAAGCAGTGCCTGCACCTGGGGCGCTGCGGCCTGGGGGCGTGGCCGCAGGCACCGCCGCCTACCCGCACCCCGCTCCCCGGCTGCAGCAGACGCCATGGGCTGTGTGGTCGTCCGCTGCAGCCGGTTCCAGGGACAGACACTAGAGGTCAGTATTGACCTCTAGTGTCTGTGCGGCGCTGCTATGGGAGAGACATCATGACTAGAGATGTGTACCGGAAATTTTTCGGGTTTTGGTTTTGGATTCGGTTCCGCGGCCGTGTTTTGGATTCGGACACGTTTTGGCAAAACCTCCCTGAAATTTTTTTGTCGGATTCGGGTGTGTTTTGGATTCGGGTGTTTTTTTTCAAAAACCCCTCAAAAACAGCTTAAATCATAGAATTTGGGGGTAATTTTGATCCTACAGTATTATTAACCTCAATAACTACAATTTCCACTCATTTCCAGTCTATTCTGAACACCTCACACCTCACAATACTATTTTTAGTCCTAAAATTTGCACCAAGGTCGCTGGATGACTAAGCTAAGCGACCCAAGAGGGCGGCACAAACATCTGGCCCATATAGGAGTGGCACTGCAGTGTCAGACAGGATGGCACTTAAAAAAATTGGCCCCAAACAGCACATGATGCAAAGAAAAGAGAAAAAGAGGTGCACTGTGGTCGCTGGACAGCTAAGCTAAGCGACACAAACACCTCAATATCACAGGAATTATTCATTCTAATCAATGGTATTACTGGTCCAAATCACTGGAAGAAAATGACAAAATCACTGGAATTATTCGTTCTAATCAATGGTATTATTGGTCCAAATCACCGGAAGAAAATGACAAAATCACTGGAATTATTCGTTCTAATCAATGGTATTATTGGTCCAAATCACTGGAAGAAAATGACAAAATCACTGGAATTATTCGTTCTAATCAATGGTATTATTGGTCCAAATCACTGGAAGAAAATGACAAAATCACTGGAATTATTCGTAAACATTTGTAGAAAGTCGCTGCTTTCTGATTACAGAAATGCTCAGATATTCCTGCGAATCCACAATCCCTTCCCAGAGGAAAAAGAAATTGAGAAACCGTTGTTTGAGAACGTTTGTTCTCTTTCCCTTACAAAGGAACAAACCACTTTCCAAGAAGACTGACATTTTTGGGATTATGGAGACATAATGTTTTTGAATATAAATCCTAAAGCAGGTGGTGTATTAGAGCAAAAGAGTGCAAGAGATCAGCCATGCAGTTTCTGAAATATTATGACAAAATGTTACTGTATTTCATAAGCACTCATTCCTAACTCTGCTAAGTACTGTTTGGTATACTGTATCTGGCTTCCATGAGGCAGTTGTCCATTATTTCAGCTTCCATTGACCTTTTTGAAAGTGGTAGAAGTTATCGATTCTTTTTTTTATTTATATTTTCCCCTATTTTCAATTTTCTCCTGCATAGCCCAGTAAAATGTTGCAATGTTAAGTATTGACTTGTGCCTTCTGGGGGTACACTTCTTCACCAAACCCAGCCAAATATCATCCTAACCCTCTGTTCCACGTTCTCTATGTACCCCATCTGTGTCACCCATGTCTGTCTACCCCTCCCCTTTAGATTGTAAGCTCTCACGAGCAGGGCCCTCTTCCCCCATGTGCTTATCCTTTGTCAAACTTTAATAATCTTCAACTGTACCACATCCAGCAGTCTTCTGCCTCCTGATCATTATTCCAGTGTCATCTGCTGATGTAACTATGTTTATTTACCCTGTACTTGTCCTATACTGTCATCAACTGTAAATTGCTGTTTTCCTGTTTGATTATTTATGTACTCTGTAATTGGGTGCTGCGGAACCCTTGTGGCGCCATATAAATAAAGGATAATAATAATAATAATAATAATAATAATAATAATAATAATAATAATAATATAGGGTGTATAATCCCCAGATGTATCTCACACATTACACAGTACAGTATACAGGGTGGATAATCCCCAGGTGTATCTCACACATCACTCAGTACAGATTACAGGATGTATAATCACCAGGTGTATAGCACACATCGCACAGTACAGTATATAGGGTGTATAATCCCCAGGTGTATCTCACACATCGCTCAGTACAGTATATAGGGTGTATAATCCCCAGGTGTATCTCACACATCACCCAGTACAGTATATAGGGTGTATAATCCCCAGGTGTATCTCACACATCGCTCAGTACAGATTACAGGATGTATAATCACCAGGTGTATAACACACGTCGCACAGTACAGTATACAGGGTGTATAATTAATTACCAGGTGTGTCACACACATTGCACAGTACAGTATATAGGGTGTATAATCCCCAGGTGTATCTCACACATCACACAGTACAGTATATAGGGTGTACAATCCCCAGGTGTATCTCACACATCACACAGTACAGTATATAGGGTGTACAATCCCCAGGTGTATCTCACACATCGCTCAGTACAGATTACAGGATGTATAAACACCAGGTGTATAACACACGTCGCACAGTACAGTATACAGGGTGTATAATTAATTACCAGGTGTATAACTAGAGATGTGCACTTGAAATTTTTTGGGTTTTGTGTTTTGGTTTTGGGTTCGGTTCCGCGGCCGTGTTTTGGGTTCGAACGCGTTTTGGCAAAACCTCACCGAATTTTTTTTGTCGGATTCGGGTGTGTTTTGGATTCTGGTGTTTTTTTCAAAAAACACTAAAAAACAGCTTAAATCATAGAATTTGGGGGTCATTTTGATCCCAAAGTATTATTAACCTCAAAAACCATAATTTCCACTCATTTTCAGTCTATTCTGAATACCTCACACCTCACAATATTATTTTTAGTCCTAAAATTTGCACCGAGGTCGCTGGATGACTAAGCTAAGCGACCCTAGTGGCCGACACAAACACCGGGCCCATCTAGGAGTGGCACTGCAGTGTCACGCAGGATGGCCCTTCCAAAAAACACTCCCCAAACAGCACATGACGCAAAGAAAAAAAGAGGCGCAATGAGGTAGCTGTGTGAGTAAGATAAGCGACCCTAGTGGCCGACACAAACACCGGGCCCATCTAGGAGCGTCACTGCAGTGTCACGCAGGATGGCCCTTCCAAAAAACACTCCCCAAACAGCACATGACGCAAAGAAAAAAAGAGGCGCAATGAGGTAGCTGTGTGAGTAAGCTAAGCGACCCTAGTGGCCGACACAAACACCTGGCCCATCTAGGAGTGGCACTGCAGTGTCACGCAGGATGGCCCTTCCAAAAAACACTCCCCAAACAGCACATGACGCAAAGAAAAAAAGAGGCGCAATGAGGTAGCTGTGTGAGTAAGATAAGCGACCCTAGTGGCCGACACAAACACCGGGCCCATCTAGGAGTGGCACTGCAGTGTCACGCAGGATGGCCCTTCCAAAAAACACTCCCCAAACAGCACATGACGCAAAGAAAAAAAGAGGCGCAATGAGGTAGCTGTGTGAGTAAGATAAGCGACCCTAGTGGCCGACACAAACACCTGGCCCATCTAGGAGTGGCACTGCAGTGTCACGCAGGATGGCCCTTCCAAAAAACACTCCCCAAACAGCACATGATGCAAAGAAAAAAAGAGGCGCAATGAGGTAGCTGTGTGAGTAAGATAAGCCACCCTAGTGGCCGACACAAACACCGGGCCCATCTAGGAGTGGCACTGCAGTGTCACGCAGGATGGCCCTTCCAAAAAACACTCCCCAAACAGCACATGACGCAAAGAAAAAAAGAGGCGCAATGAGGTAGCTGTGTGAGTAAGATAAGCGACCCTAGTGGCCGACACAAACACCGGGCCCATCTAGGAGTGGCACTGCAGTGTCACGCAGGATGGCCCTTCCAAAAAACACTCCCCAAACAGCACATGACGCAAAGAAAAAAAGAGGCGCAATGAGGTAGCTGTGTGAGTAAGATAAGCGACCCTAGTGGCCGACACAAACACCTGGCCCATCTAGGAGTGGCACTGCAGTGTCACGCAGGATGGCCCTTCCAAAAAACACTCCCCAAACAGCACATGACGCAAAGAAAAATTAAAGAAAAAAGAGGTGCAAGATGGAATTGTCCTTGGGCCCTCCCACCCACCCTTATGTTGTATAAACAGGACATGCACACTTTAACCAACCCATCATTTCAGTGACAGGGTCTGCCACACGACTGTGACTGAAATGACGGGTTGGTTTGGACCCCCACCAAAAAAGAAGCAATTAATCTCTCCTTGCACAAACTGGCTCTACAGAGGCAAGATGTCCACCTCATCATCATCCTCCGATATATCACCGTGTACATCCCCCTCCTCACAGATTATCAATTCGTCCCCACTGGAATCCACCATCTCAGCTCCCTGTGTACTTTGTGGAGGCAATTGCTGCTGGTCAATGTCTCCACGGAGGAATTGATTATAATTCATTTTAATGAACATCATCTTCTCCACATTTTCTGGAAGTAACCTCGTACGCCGATTGCTGACAAGGTGAGCGGCGGCACTAAACACTCTTTCGGAGTACACACTTGTGGGAGGGCAACTTAGGTAGAATAAAGCCAGTTTGTGCAAGGGCCTCCAAATTGCCTCTTTTTCCTGCCAGTATAAGTACGGACTGTGTGACGTGCCTACTTGGATGCGGTCACTCATATAATCCTCCACCATTCTTTCAATGGGGAGAGAATCATATGCAGTGACAGTAGACGACATGTCCATAATCGTTGACAGGTCCTTCAGTCCGGAGCAGATGTCAGCATCAGCAGTCGCTCCAGACTGCCCTGCATCACCGCCAGCGGGTGGGCTCGGAATTCTGAGCCTTTTCCTCGCACCCCCAGTTGCGGGAGAATGTGAAGGAGGAGATGTTGACAGGTCGCGTTCCGCTTGACTTGACAATTTTCTCACCAGCAGGTCTTTGAACCCCAGCAGACTTGTGTCTGCCGGAAAGAGAGATCCAAGGTAGGTTTTAAATCTAGGATCGAGCACGGTGGCCAAAATGTAGTGCTCTGATTTCAACAGATTGACCACCCGTGAATCCTTGTTAAGCGAATTAAGGGCTCCATCCACAAGTCCCACATGCCTAGCGGAATCGCTCCGTGTTAGCTCCTCCTTCAATGTCTCCAGCTTCTTCTGCAAAAGCCTGATGAGGGGAATGACCTGACTCAGGCTGGCAGTGTCTGAACTGACTTCACGTGTGGCAAGTTCAAAGGGCAGCAGAACCTTGCACAACGTTGAAATCATTCTCCACTGCGCTTGAGACAGGTGCATTCCACCTCCTATATCGTGCTGAATTGTATAGGCTTGAATGGCCTTTTGCTGCTCCTCCAACCTCTGAAGCATATATAGGGTTGAATTCCACCTCGTTACCACTTCTTGCTTCAGATGATGGCAGGGCAGGTTCAGGCGTTTTTGGTGTTGCTCCAGTCTTCTGTACGTGGTGCCTGTACGCCGAAAGTGTCCCGCAATTCTTCTGGCCACCGACAGCATCTCTTGCACGCCCCTGTCGTTTTTTAAAAAATTCTGCACCACCAAATTCAAGGTATGTGCAAAACATGGGACGTGCTGGAATTTGCCCAGATTTAATGCACACACAATATTGCTGGCGTTGTCCGATGCCACAAATCCACAGGAGAGTCCAATTGGGGTAAGCCATTCCGCGATGATCTTCCTCAGTTGCCGTAAGAGGTTTTCAGCTGTGTGCGTATTCTGGAAACCGGTGATACAAAGCGTAGCCTGCCTAGGAAAGAGTTGGCGTTTGCGAGATGCTGCTACTGGTGCCGCCACTGCTGTTCTTGCGGCGGGAGTCCATACATCTACCCAGTGGGCTGTCACAGTCATATAGTCCTGACCCTGCCCTGCTCCACTTGTCCACATGTCCGTGGTTAAGTGGACATTGGGTACAGCTGCATTTTTTAGGACACTGGTGACTCTTTTTCTGAGGTCTGTGTACATTTTCGGTATCGCCTGCCTAGAGAAATGGAACCTAGATGGTATTTGGTACCGGGTACACAGTACCTCCAACAAGTCTCTAGTTGGCTCTGCAGTAATGATGGATACCGGAACCACGTTTCTCACCACCCAGGATGCCAAGGCCTCAGTTATCCGCTTTGCAGCAGGATGACTGCTGTGATATTTCATCTTCCTCGCAAAGGACTGTTGGACAGTCAATTGCTTGGTGGAAATAGTAAAAGTGGTCTTACGATTTCCCCTCTGGGATGACCATCGACTCCCAGCAGCAACAACAGCAGCGCCAGCAGCAGTAGGCGTTACACGCAAGGATGCATCGGAGGAATCCCAGGCAGGAGAGGAATCGTCAGAATTGCCAGTGACATGGCCTGCAGGACTATTGGCATTCCTGGGGAAGGAGGAAATTGACACTGAGGGAGTTGGTGGGGTGGTTTGCGTGAGCTTGGTTACAAGAGGAAGGGATTTACTGGTCAGTGGACTGCTTCCGCTGTCGCCCAAAGTTTTTGAACTTGTCACTGACTTATTATGAATGCGCTGCAGGTGACGTATAAGGGAGGATGTTCCGAGGTGGTTAACGTCCTTACCCCTACTTATTACAGCTTGACAAAGGCAACACACGGCTTGACAAATGTTGTCCGCATTTCTGTTGAAATACTTCCACACCGAAGAGCTGATTTTTTTGATATTTTCACCAGGCATGTCAACGGCCATATTCCTCCCACGGACAACAGGTGTCTCCCAGGGTGCCTGACTTAAACAAACCACCTCACCATCAGAATCCTCCTTGTCAATTTCCTCCCCAGCGCCAGCAACACCCATATCCTCCTCATCCTGGTGTACTTCAACACTGACATCTTCAATCTGACTATCAGGAACTGGACTGCGGGTGCTCCTTCCAGCACTTGCAGGGGGCGTGCAAATGGTGGAAGGCGCATGCTCTTCACGTCCAGTGTTGGGAAGGTCAGGCATCGCAACCGACACAATTGGACTCTCCTTGTGGATTTGGGATTTCGAAGAACGCACAGTTCTTTGCGGTGCTTTTGCCAGCTTGAGTCTTTTCATTTTTCTAGCGAGAGGCTGAGTGCTTCCATCCTCATGTGAAGCTGAACCACTAGCCATGAACATAGGCCAGGGCCTCAGCCGTTCCTTGCCACTCCGTGTGGTAAATGGCATATTGGCAAGTTTACGCTTCTCCTCCGACAATTTTATTTTAGATTTTGGAGTCCTTTTTTTACTGATATTTGGTGTTTTGGATTTTACATGCTCTGTACTATGACATTGGGCATCGGCCTTGGCAGACGACGTTGCTGGCATTTCATCGTCTCGGCCATGACTAGTGGCAGCAGCTTCAGCACGAGGTGGAAGTGGATCTTGATCTTTCCCTAATTTTGGAACCTCAACATTTTTGTTCTCCGTATTTTAATAGGCACAACTAAAAGGCACCTCAGGTAAACAATGGAGATGGATGGATACTAGTATACTTATGGATGGACGAGCGACTGCCGACACAGAGGTAGCTACAGCCGTGGACTACCGTACTGTGTCTGCTGCTAATATAGACTGGATGATAATGAGATGAAATCAATATATATATATATATAATATCACTAGTACTGCAGCCGGACAGGTATATATATTTATTATGTAATGACTGATGACGGACCTGCTGGACACTGTCAGCTCAGCAGCACCGCAGACTGCTACAGTAAGCTACTATAGTAGTATGTATAAAGAAGAAAAAAAAAACACGGGTAGGTGGTATACAATTATGGATGGACGAGCGACTGCCGACACAGAGGTAGCTACAGCCGTGGACTACCGTACTGTGTCTGCTGCTAATATAGACTGGATGATAATGAGATGAAATCAATATATATATATATATAATATCACACTAGTACTGCAGCCGAACAGGTAGATATATTTATTATGTAATGACTGATGACGGACCTGCTGGACACTGTCAGCTCAGCAGCACCGCAGACTGCTACAGTAAGCTACTATAGTAGTATGTATAAAGAAGAAAGAAAAAGAAAAAAAAACCGGGTAGGTGGTATACAATTATGGATGGACGAGCGACTGCCGACACAGAGGTAGCTACAGCCGTGGACTACCGTACTGTGTCTGCTGCTAATATAGACTGGATGATAATGAGATGAAATCAATATATATATATATATAATATCACACTAGTACTGCAGCCGGACAGGTAGATATATTTATTATGTAATGACTGATGACGGACCTGCTGGACACTGTCAGCTCAGCAGCACCGCAGACTGCTACAGTAAGCTACTATAGTAGTATGTATAAAGAAGAAAGAAAAAAAAAAACCACGGGTAGGTGGTATACAATTATGGATGGACGAGCGACTGCCGACACAGAGGTAGCTACAGCCGTGGACTACCGTACTGTGTCTGCTGCTAATATAGACTGGATGATAATGAGATGAAATCAATATATATATATATATAATATCACTAGTACTGCAGCCGGACAGGTATATATATTTATTATGTAATGACTGATGACGGACCTGCTGGACACTGTCAGCTCAGCAGCACCGCAGACTGCTACAGTAAGCTACTATAGTAGTATGTATAAAGAAGAAGAAAGAAAAAAAAAAAAAACGGGTAGGTGGTATACAATATTATATATATATTATATACAATTATATATATATATATATATATATATATATATATATTAAACTGGTGGTGATTATTAAACTGGTGGTCAGGTCACTGGTCACACTATCAGCAACTTGCAAGTAGTACTCCTAAGCAGACAATCACAATATATATTATACTGGTGGTCAGTGTGGTCACAATGGCAGTGTGGCACTCTGGCAGCAAAAGTGTGCACTGTACGTTATATGTACTCCTGAGTCCTGCTCTCAGACTCTAACTGCTCCCCACTGTCAGTGTCTCCCCCACAAGTCAGATATACATTATACAGTCACACTATCTATCTATCACTTCAGCAAGTAGTAGTACTCCTCCTAATGCTCCCCAAAATTACTACTGTGTCTCTCTCTACTCTAGTCTCACTCTCTTCTCTATAAACGGAGAGGACGCCAGCCACGTCCTCTCCCTATGAATCTCAATGCACGTGTGAAAATGGCGGCGACGCGCGGCTCCTTATATAGAATCCGAGTCTCGCGATAGAATCCGAGCCTCGCGAGAATCCGACAGCGGGATGATGACGTTCGGGCGCGCTCGGGTTAACCGAGCAAGGCGGGAAGATCCGAGTCGCTCGGCCCCGTGTAAAAAAAAATGAAGTTCGGGCGGGTTCGGATTCCGAGGAACCGAACCCGCTCATCTCTATGTATAACACACATCGCACAGTACAGTATATAGGGTGTACAATCCCCAGGTGTATCTCACACATCGCTCAGTACAGATTACAGGATGTATAATCACCAGGTGTATAACACACGTCGCACAGTACAGTATACAGGGTGTATAATTAATTACCAGGTGTATTACACAAATCGCACAGTACAGTATATAGGGTGTATAATTACCAGGTGTATCTCACACATCACACAGTACAGTATATAGGGTGTACAATCCCCAGGTGTATCTCACACATCACACAGTACAGTATATAGGTTGTACAATCCCCAGGTGTATCTCACACATCACACAGTACAGTATATAGGGTGTATAATCCCCAGGTGTATCTCACACATCACACAGTACAGTATATAGGGTGTATAATCCCAAGGTGTATCTCACACATCGCTCAGTACATATTACAGGATGTATAATCACCAGGTGTATAAAAAACACATCGCACAGTACAGTATATAGGGTGTATAATCCCCAGTGGTATCTCACACATCACTCAGTACAGTATATAAAGTGTATAATCCCCAGGTGTATCTCACACATCACACAGTACAGTATATAGGGTGTTTAATCCCCAGGTGTATCTCACACATCGCTCAGTACAGATTACAGGATGTATACTCACCAGGTGTATAACACACGTCGCACAGTACAGTATGCAGGGTGTATAATTAATTACCAGGTGTATCACACAAATCGCACAGTACAGTATATAGGGTGTATAATCCCCAGGTGTATCTCACACATCACACAGTACAGTATATAGGGTGTACAATCCCCAGGTGTATCTCACACATCACACAGTACAGTATATAGGGTGTACAATCCCCAGGTGTATCTCACACATCACAGTACAGTATTGCAAATGCTGATTTACTTACAGGACTAAAAGCAATACTTTAAACACACTTAATACACTTTAAAATCGAGCCGCTGCGGCCGCTGTATGCAATCCTTAGCCTACGTACTTATTACTCAGTTAGCGTACAAAGTCCCGTACCGTGTACGCACTTTGCGTACTAGCGCCGCGATGGACGTACAAAGTACACGCGGTGCAGACACACACAACGACACGCCATGAGCGCTATGCAGCTTCACGTGTGTCTGAAATACACTTACAAATCTAGCAGGGAAAGGAGACATGACACCAATTGTATTTAGGAAGTTGGGATCCGACCCGCCAACATATAATTGATAAATGGGGGTTACAGCAAAGATACAATTACAATAACAGAAAAGAGGCTACAGTCAATGGTACATACGTTTGTTCGCCTGCGCTTCCCGGTCCGGTCCTCAGTCATCAAGGTAGATGACCTTCAGAAATTGAGAGAGTGACCGGGCCTGCAGCAGGCTTTTTATACATTTGTCCAAAACCTAATACAATGGGAACTGTAATCTCTTTGTCCATTGGTCACAGGGATGGTCGTTTACAGTACAGGAGAGGTCATAGGTCAGTTTGAATAGGTGGTCGATGTCTGGTCCAGGTGCACTTGCAGATGTTCTCCTCTGGGTTCCCTGCCGAATATCAGGAGTACAGTAAATACAGTTAATATTAATATTCTGCCCCTGCGCATAACTATTTGCAGGAGCGTGCGATCTTCTGCAAACCAACACCGGAATATTGCTCTTAAAATACCCTACAGCTGGATACCAAACACCACCTTATAACCTAGTTCTGTCCCCTCCTATCCTGTAAAGGTGAATCCCTTTGTTGCTGTACCATTTAAACAAATATAAATCGCTGGTGCGGTGCATGTGGGCTATGTGTACATTGTGCACTATGTGGATTAAATATGTAATGTGTTTTTATGGCTTTTCCATGCGATCACAAATACTACCGTAATTACTCATACCACGCGCTAATACGCAGGACCGCGGGAACGATCATACGCAAATTGTGAATATGTGCACGCACGGCAGAACAAGTTTGCGCACGGAGGCCATCTGTGTGTAGTTTGTACGTGATGTGTGTACTGAAATATTTTCAACTTCGACAGTATATAGGGTGTATAATCCCAAAGTGTATCTCACACATCGCTCAGAATAGATTACAGGATGTATAATCACCAGGTGTATAACACACGTCGCACAGAACAGTATATAGGGTGTATAATCCCAAGGTGTATCTCACACATCACTCAGTACAGTACACAGGGTGTTTAATCACCAGGTGTATCACAAACGTTGCACAGTACAGTATACAGGGTGTATAATCCCCAGGTGTATCTCACACATCGCTCAGTACAGATTACAGGATGTATAAAATCACCAGGTGTATAACACACGTCGCACAGTACAGTATACATACTGGTCACAACAATGCAGCAGATATTGAGCACTGATCAGGATACTAGAAGTGACACAGAGCTGCAAGATACAGCAGTGGCCTACTGTACTGTACTTTATGTATACTGCTGGTCACCAAAATGCTGCACTGTCCTACTATATACTGCTGACAATAATGCAGCACAGAGATAGTATACTTGACACAGAGCTGCAAGATACAGCAATGGCCTACTGTACTGTACTATATGTATACTGCTGGTCACCAAAATGCTGCACTGTCCTACTATATACTGCTCACAATAATGCAGCACAGAGATAGTATACTTGACACAGAGCTGCAAGATACAGCTATGGCCTGCTGCACTGTACTATATGTATACTGCTGGTCACCAAAATGCTGCACTGTCCTACTATATACTGCTCACAATAATGCAGCACAGAGATAGTATACTTGACACAGAGCTGCAAGATACAGCAATGGCCTGCTGTACTGTACTATATGTATACTGCTGGTCACCAAAATGCTGCACTGTCCTACTATATACTGCTCACAATAATGCAGCACAGAGATAGTATACTTGACACAGAGCTGCAAGATACAGCAATGGCCTACTGTACTGTACTACTATAATTATATACTGGTGGTCCCCAGTCCCCACAGTGCATCACACTGAGCACAGATATGGAGCGTTTTCAGGCAGAGAACGTACATATTTTCAGCACACTGAGCACAGATATTTGCAGCACACTGAGCACAGATATTTGCAGCACACTGAGCACAGATTACGGAGCTTTTCAGGGAGAGAACGCAGCCACGTCCTCTCTGTTCAATCTCCAATGCACGAGTGAAAATGGCGGTGACGCGCGGCTCTTTATATAGAATACGAATCTCGCGAGAATCCGATAGCGGGATGATGACGTTCGGGCGCGTTCGGGTTAACCGAGCAAGGCGGGAAGATCCGAGGCTGCCTCGGAACCGTGTAAAATAGGTGAAGTTCGGGGGGGTTCGGATCTCGGAGAACCGAACCCGCTCATCTCTAGTCATGACGTCTCTCCCATAGAGGAGTGAGCGGCCAGACGGAGCATCAGCAGTAGCAGCGGTCGGGAAGCAGGAGCTGGGCAGTGGTAAGTATTGATTTTTGTGTGTGTGTGTGTTTGACAGCGCAGGGGCACAGCAGAAGAGGGCACAACTACTGGGGGCACAGCAGCAGTGGGCACAACTACTGGGGCAAATCTAAAGGGGGCACAACTACTGGGGCAAATCTACTGGGGGCAAAGCAACAGAGGGCACAACTACTGGGGACAAAGCAACAGGGGGCACAACTACTGGGGCAAAGCAACAGGGGGCACAACTACTGGGGCAAAGCAACAGGGGGCACAACCACTGGGGCAAAGCAACAGGGGGCACAGCAACAGAGGGCACAACTACTGGGGCAAAGCAACAGGGGGCACAGCAACAGAGGGCACAACTACTGGGGGGAAAAGCAACAGGGGGCACAGCGACAGAGCACAACTACAGGGGGCACAGCTACAGGGGGCACAGCTACTGGGGGCATAGCTACAGGGGGCAAATCAACTGTGAGGCACAACTACTTGGGGAAAATCTGGGCGCATAACTGTGCCCACACCCCTCCCCTATGGAGCCACACCCCTATTTTTGCAGCACGGGGGGGGCACCAGTGGAAATGTTCGCACTGGGCGCCACAAGGTGTAGAACCGGCCCTGCCTGTGTTCCCTGTTCTGTCTATCTTGTCTTGCCTTTCAGCGGACTATACTGCACTTTGTCTTCCTTACCCCCCTCCATTATACCCTGCTATGTAGGACTCACCTCCTCCTACCTGTCTTCCTGCATGGAAACTGGAAACGTCAGCAGCTGTAGATAGAATGTTACAGGAAGAAGCATTGTGATGTCACGGGCTAGTGATGTCAAAAGCTAGGTGTGATGTCACAGTAACCAGCAGCAAAGCTACAGAGTTACAGCTATCTTACATATGCATTTTCTACATCAATTACAACTGGATATACATGAGTTTCTAGTTTAAAAAAAATTAGACAAGTGTAGAAAATGAAGTATAAGGCAATGTTGTACAGTGTGCCTCAATATATACAGTAGGTAAAGGGAAAACATAAGTGACAGGAATTTCTAGACTAAATCACCACTTACATTTTATAAGGAAATAAAGCTCATTATCTAAGGGGCAGAATTAATCATTTTCCGTTGTGTGTGTGTGTGTGTATATATATATATATATATATATATATATATATATATATAGAGAGAGAGAGAGAGAGAGAGAGAGAGAGAGTTATACTAACTATACTATCCCATTAAACCAGAAACTCAAGAATTATACAGTTTCTGTGGCTGGCTGACCTCAAGTCTGCATTTCACCTGGTTTAATCAGCCACAGAACCTGTGTAACCCATGAGCGTATAAAGAGGAGAAGAAATAAGAGTTGTCTTTTTTTGTGGCGCACTAGAAATGTATTGTCCAATACCAGGGTATATAAAACTGTAAGGCGGGCCCGCAAGGTGACATTCACAGGGAATAGGTAATGACATCCACTCGACTTGTTCACACCCGCTGGATGTGTTGGAAAGAGGTTGCGTGGACAGTCAGCGTGGCTGTGCCCTGTGGCCCACGTGGTACCATTGTACCGACAGCCGGACTGCTGAGAACGGAACCTGGAGGGTACATAACTTTTTTGTTTTCATTTCATCTCATGACACTCCACCCAAAGCTACTCTTCTGGTTATTCTGTCAACTAGGACAACAATGAAGGTGACTCCATAACATTTCTTCCATTATTTTTCCATGTCACAGAAACATTGGTGTGTGTTACAGGTGACCATCCTAATCATCTCTCCTTCACTTCACAGTAATGTCATTGTTAGTGATACAGTATTTGGATCAAGCATCAAAAGGAAACTTAAGTGGGGGCGTGGCTTGGCTGCAGAACTAGGCAGACGTGTCTCCCTAGAGCTCCTGCCTTGGACACATTGCTATAGACACCTGGCTGCTCCTTGGTCACTTTGGGGACTCCCCTCTATCACCTGGGGAACCCCTACACTGGGCTGCACGGTCTGCGGAGCCGGCGGGTGTCTCCTACACCCGTGCGGGTTGCGGCCTGCTGACCCCCCTGAAGCCCGGACCTCGATTTACTTGTGGCCCGGAGGGAAGTGACTGGTCCCAGGCACGGAGGATGCCCCCCCCCCCCGCTCATCGCCTGTGTGCACGGCCCACCGCCAGATACCCTCTACCCTCTGCCTTCTACCTCCGGTGAGTGCTGCCTGCTGCTCTCATTACCTCAGAGCGGCGCCCGCCAGACATCGCGCTGCGCTGTGGTGGACCGGTGACGGGCGAGCTCTCCTCTCCCACTGCGGCGGCCTCTTCCGCTGTGTGGCGCCTGGACGGAGGACCCCGGCCCGCGTGACCCTTGCGCTGCTGTGCCCGCTCCCGGCTGATCTAGTAACAGCCTCCGGGAGCCTGAGCGGTGGGAGGCCTGCTCGGAGGCCCGGCGGCGCCATCTTGTGTGCTGGCAGAGCACCTCGTGGAGCCCTCACTGCCTGCTTGGGATTCGGCCCCTGTCTGAATTTAACCTCTGACTGAGGGGGTGCCCAGCTGCACTAATCCAGTCAAAAAAAGGAACAAAAAATAATAAAAAATATATATATAAAAAAAATAAAAAATAAACACATAATAAATAAAGAGCATTCTCTGGGCGTGGCCTGGGGGCTGATCACGCAGGCTGGTCTTTCTATGAGCTCCCAGGGACCTGGGAGTTTCTACACCGTAAAATAGCCTCCCCACGCTTGTTTCCAGATTTATCTGCCTTGTACTGCTCCATCTATATTTGTGTCTGTCCACACTCTCCAGTTGGCTCCACTATGATCCTGCCGTCCTATGATTGCGAACTCTCCATAATGTGAGTGTTCTTGCTCTGCATCCACCGCCACTCATGTTTGCCTAATCGACATGTTCCTGACCCACTGTGGCTGAATACACCTGTTTCATGACCGGACCCGGCGGAGTTAAGGCGCCCGTTCACTCTCCACTGCCTTCACCCCCCCGCCCACTGTGCCAGACCCTGTGCTGTCGACTGGTCTGCCATCCATGCTCACGGTCTCCGGAGTTGATTGCGATTCTGATGCACCCTTGACTGTGAAATCTCTTTGCCAGATTCTCTCCGCCTTCAAATTGGAACTCTCTAAAGACCTGACCTCTGCTGTTCGTGAGGTCAAAACCGAGCTGGTGGCAATCGGGGACAGGACCGACCACTTGGAACGCAAGGTGGAAGAACTGGTCGCCTCCCACAACGAGTTGATCACCTCCCATGATCATCAACAACAGAAGATGGACCAAAATCCGGTCTAAGTTAGCTGACATGGAGGAACAACATTAAGATCAGGGGCATCCCCGATTCTGTCACTAATTCTGAACTCGAACCCTATGCCATCGCCCTCTTCAGGAAGCTCCTGCCCGCTGCGGATACCGCGGAGCTCCTGATTGATCGTATTCACCGCCTCCCTCTGCCACGCACAGTTTCCTCTGACCTCCCTAAAGATACCCTCCTCCGTGTGCATTTCTTTACAGTCAAGGAACACATCATGAGAGCTGCCAGAGAATCTAAAAATTCAGACACCCTAGGGGGCCCCCAAATATTTCAGGATTTTTCCACTGCCACCATTGCGAAGAGACGTGCCCTTTCACCTATTACCCTGGCGCTCAGGTCCCATGATATCCACTACCGCTGGGGTTTTCCGGTCAAACTTATAGTTTCCTATGAGGACTCCACTTACATCATCTCCTCCCTCGATGCGGGAGTCAAGTTGCTCTTGGATTGGGACATTACTGTTCAGAAGTCATCTGCTTCATCCCGTACGTCCTCAATCCGACAGGAATGGTCGAACGCCAAAGCCATCTGATCACAGCATTGGGTCTCTCAACATTCCTTTCTGACTCTGTGAAACTGTAGACTTCTTCCCCCTGCCGTGAGGGGAAGTCATTAACATCTATTGTACCCGATATGCGTTGTGATATTTCTCATGGTCTATATGTTACAGGTTACTCTTTCACTCGTTACGATGTGCCTCTTATCATATGCTGGCTATCCGTTGCAGTTCAGGTTTACTCCAGCTTCCAGGGGCACTATGCCCTGCTGGAATTATTCCCAGTGGTTTATATGTGATGTCCCCTACGCTTTCACCTATTGCATCATAGGGCCAGTTTAACATGTTCTTATTCTCTCTTTAACTTGTTGTATCTGAGTGGCGGTGCCTGCTCTGCCGGCCCGGCCCCGACTTTTTTCTACACTGCTGCAAGTTGTTTTCTCCCCCTGCAGTAGTCATGCAGGTCCAATGTACCGGACCCTTTTTTTTTGTCTAACCCCCTTCTCCCAGTTTACTTTGTCCTCCACGTACCTCCTCCTGTCTTTCTTCCCCCCGAGCTCCAGATTTATGGTTTCCCTCCGCTTCCTGTGATACTCTGTTCTCCATTTCAACAGTAATTATGATGCCTTGTATAGATATTTGTCTCTCACCCTTGCCTTACACTTTTAATGGTTAACCTCCTCTCTCTCAATGTTAAGGGTCTAAACTCGCCCAACAAATGCAGACTAGCACTCTCTTTTTTCAGTCAACAAAGAGCAGACGTAGTCGCGCTGCAAGAAACCCATTTCTCCTCTGCTAACCCCCCCTGTTCGAAGATAATTATTTCCCTGTGGGATATTACGCAAACGCTCCGTTTAAACGTAACGGTGTAGCTATCCTCTTTAGTAAACATGTTTCCTTTACCCCTCACTCCCAAATCTCTGACAAGAGTGGCTGCTATCTAATCCTTACTGGCCTCCTGGACGACAAGCCTACTACACTAGTTTCCCTCTACGCCCCTAACTCTAACCAAACACAGTTCCTACGCAAATTATTTCTCCTAATTCGCAAATCGCTTAAAGGCTCCCTAGTTGTCCTGGGGGACTACAATTTAGTTTTAGATCCAAAACTGGATAAATCTGGCCTTCTCTCATGACCCATACCCTCGGCTCAATCCGGCTCCACTCTAGCCTTCCATAATCTCCTCACGGAGTTCGATCTATTTGATATCTGGAGGATTACTAACCCCTCAGGGCGGGAATATACCTTCCACTCCTCAGTACACAATTCCTATTCCAGGATAGATTTAATTTTATGCGATAAATGGTCTCTCCAGAGAACTAGGGACATTACTAATCTACCGATCACTTGGTCGGACCACGCCCCTGTTCTCTGGAAATGGAACCTCTCCACTCCCCAGAACCCCCCTAGGCAATGGCGTCTCTATCCCTTCCTATTAAGCAATCCTCTCTCCAAAACACGGATCCTAGACTCTATTAACTCTTATCTCGCCACCAACTCTCCCCTGGACACCTCTGTCATTAACCTCTGGTGCGCCTTTAAGGCTGTTACTCGTGGTGCAGCTATACAAGCTGGTGCCATCCTCAAGAAGCAAGCTCTCCAGTTACAGACGAAACTGGAGGCCGAATTACTAGATCTTGAATAACGCAATATGGCCACTCCCTCTAGAACCCTCAAGAAGGAACTCTCTAGTGTTCGTAGCCAACTCCAAAAATTACTTCTCGCCCGTACTCAAGCGGCAATAAACAGATTAAGACACAAGTTCTATCTTCTGGGTAACAAATCTGGCAGAAAGTTAGCCCGTAAGCTCCGGGCTCAGCAAGCTAGGAACAAGATTAAATTTGTATACTCCCCCTCCAAACGGAAAGTCCTCAATCCTAAAGACATCACAAATCACTTTGCACATTACTACGCTAAACTTTACAATTTACTGACTGACCCATCTACCCCTCAACCCACCCCTCTCTCCATCTCTTCTTTCCTGGACAATCTCTCTTTTCCCACACTGAATCCAGAGCAACTGTCCGCTCTCAACGCCCCATGGACCCCTGCTGAGGTTGCCGCAGCCATTAAGTCCTCTCCCCGCAACAAAGCCCCGGGCCCTAACGGGTTCGTCTCTGATTTCTATGCCTCGTTCCTTGATGTTCTCTCTCCCCACCTGACCGCCCTCTTTAACAATTTCTTGGCTCAAGGAACTTTACCGGCGGAACTTCTAGAAGCACGAATAGTCACTATTCCCAAACCCGGCAAAGACCCTGCTTATGTACACAATTACAGCCCCATTGCCCTGCTTAATACCGATATCAAATTATACGCTAAACTGATTGCGTCACAAGTGAACAGATTCCTGCCATTGCTGATACACCCGGATCAGACTGGTTTTGTCCCAGGTCGACAGGCGTCGGACAATACGCGAGTTTTCAACTTGATTGATTCTCTCTCTACAGATCAGGGCCTTCTCCTGCTATCCTTGGATGCCGAGAAGGCCTTCGATAGACTAAATTGGTCCTATATGCGTGAAGTCCTTCTCCGATTTGGGTTTAAGGATCGCATCCTATCCTCTATTTTAGCATTATATAGCTCTCCTTCGGCCTGGGTGTTCAGCAATGGCTTTCTATCTGACCCTTTCCCAATCACAAATGGCACCAGGCAGGGTTGCCCTCTCTCCCCCCTGATGTTTGTTTTGTCAATTGAACCCCTGGCTATTACAATTCGAGACAATCCCCACTTTCCAGCCCTAAAATTCGGCTCCTCCCACCATAAATTAAGCCTTTTTGCGGACGATGTTCTTCTCTTTATTTCTGACCCTTCCACCACTCTCCCTCTCCTGACCATGCCTTCCATGCCTTCAGCTTAGCCTCCTATTACAAATTTAACATCACAAAGACTGACGCCCTGCCCATTAATCTCTCCCACGCTCTTCCGACCCTCCAATCTTCTTTTCCTTATAACTGGCAGGTTAATTCGATAAAATACTTAGGTGTCCATATCCCCATTCACACTCCCCATGTCTTTACATATAATCTCTCCCCTTTATTAGTTACATTAGAGGCTTTATCAAAATCTTGGGTGGCATACGAAGTCTCTTGGCTAGGACGTATGGCTGCATTCAAAATGTCTCTCCTGCCCAAACTAATGTACCTGTTCTGCACGATCCCATACACCTTCCCTAAAAAAGCCCTCCAGACTTGTTCTTCTATAATGACCAAGTATGTCTGGTCTTCTAAACCCCCATTACTGGCTCACTCCAAAATATTACCAAGAGCCTTAGGGGGTCTCTATTTACCCAGCATTTCTCTATACCAGGAAGCTTCCCTATTAGCCTCCCTTAAACATTATTTTACCACTGATTCTCTAGTATCTTGGGTGGAACTGGAACAAACCCAAGCCCATTCGGTCCCCCTTGCGGATCTTTTCCACATTCCCAAGATGCTCCGACCTACCCTTCCACATCTCCTCCCATCCACTCAAGCCTCGCTTAAGACTTGGGATAATCTACATGCCGTCCTGTTGTCACCTGCTTGCTGCATCGCCCAGGTCTCCATTACCACCCTCTCAGTGATAATCCCCCATTTAAATCTAAATGGAGACAGCTGGGCATATTATGTCTAGGGGATATATTGGATGGACTTTTCATGTTGTCCTTCCCTGCTCTCCAACAGAAATTCTCCCTTCCTGCCCTCAAACTTTTCCATTATTATCAGGTCGCACACTGGTGGAAATCGATCCTTGCCACCTTTTTAACCCTGGATTCCACCTCGCAAGCCCTCTTTTCCCAGCTATCTTTAAACAAATCCAGAGGTGATATCTCATTCTGGTACAAGCTACTTATTACCCCTATCTCCCCCTCCAAATCTACTGCTCAGATGAAATGGGAGTTGGATCTGAGTAGAACGCTGTCACCTCAGGAATGGCGTACTGTTTTCCTAACCCCCCACTCTATGTCCCAATGCCTAAACCACACTGAAATGCATGTTAAACTTGTCCATAGACTGTATTTGACCCCTGACCAATTACACAAGTTTTGGCCTACTTGCAGCAACAAATGCTGGAGACTCTGTGGATCAATAGGACATATTTACCACATATTCTGGTCCTGCCCGATAATTACACAATACTGGTCTGAGGTGTTCGATTTGATTAATAAGGTTCTCCACACACAACTTACTCCTGACCCGACTGTAGCGTTACTTCACTTACTCCCCTCCCTCGCCCCCCCTACTAGCAAATATGCTCTGGGTCATATATTGATAGCCGCCCGC
This sequence comes from Pseudophryne corroboree, assembly GCF_028390025.1. Classification (NCBI taxonomy): domain Eukaryota; kingdom Metazoa; phylum Chordata; class Amphibia; order Anura; family Myobatrachidae; genus Pseudophryne; species Pseudophryne corroboree. The sequence goes on from NC_086452.1 coordinate 365,230,353, forward strand.
GCTAATCTTGCTCAACTATGGAAGCAATCTACTTCCCCAGTTCTACTTAACGTTATTCACAAAGCGCACCACCACTACATCATGGAAACTGAATACGTCCCTGTCTCCGGCACTGCTCCCTCCCCCCTGACCCGCTGGCCCCCATGGCAGGTGTTTGTTACTACTGGTCCAGGTTCCCAGTATTTCCATAATCCTTCTAACAGTGTCTCAGCCCATTTTAGTCTAACTGAACTCCATGATAGTGAGTGATGGCATTCCAGGTCCCCTCCCGGAGTAGCTCCCTTGGTTTCATTATAGTACGGGCTCTCCTCCACTTGCCCTAATCGGGTGTAGGATCATGTTTATGTTGCAGTCCCCTCTCTCTCCCTATGCCTTTACATATTCTTTTTGACTTTTTTTTTGTTCCATACTATATGTCTCTTTAAAACAATATATCTGTCTCTTTCGCATAGCTTTTTCACATCAGTTCCTCTCTCAAACATAATATTTTTGGTATGTCTATCACTTGAAGCGGACTCATCTCCTCTTCTGTCTTACATACTCCCCTTTCCTTTTCTCTCTGCCACATTTGTTGCAAGATACCCCCACCACTGTGTTACTGGATGCTCCCCGCCCTCTCCTGTGTGCCCCCCCCCCCATATCGTGTTACAACATAATACTGTATGCCCCCATCCCCTTTTTCTTTTTGTACCCCACAAAATTGCTTTTCTCTAATAAAAACTATTGATGTTAAAAAAAAAGAGGAAACTTAAGTATACAAGTCTGGCCGGCATATCACTTATTGCATGACGACCTTGTGTCTGCGCTGTACTGTATGTAGACGGAGCATTTGGTTTTGCTAATGACTTACATAGACTCCATAAGAGGGCATGCCGACATAGCATATTGTTGAATGTTAACATGTATGATCTTAAACTCCATCTATAAATGTTCTGTTGCGAGACTTCCAATATGCTCAGAATATTGGTACTGTGACAGATGATTTAGTATATATATATACTAGCTGGAGTACCCGGCGTTGCCCCGGATTTTAAGAATGTCTGTTTACAAAAATAAATGTAAATATTAAACACACAGTATAAATAACATTGTAGATAGCTGAATACCCGTGCTTTGGTACGGGATGAGGATGGTAAATTAGAATGATAGTTTGTTCATTTACGTTGATTGGAGATCTAGTATATATAGGCATATCTTGCTTCCCTGATGCACTTTGTGTAGTGGCTGCACCCCTTTTTGGTCCCCCAATGGACCCTGCTCTTCCCACTATACAACTCTCAGTCTATGGCTTCCTGCTGCCTCCATTCCCCTCCTCACATCACGTCACTGGCCCCGTCACATGCAGCCCTGTCATCACTGAGATATCATGCATGTCCTGATATAGTGTGTGCTGCTGGCCCACCCCTAGGGGTGCTAGTGGTGTGTTACCCTCACAGTGTTTGTTCCCAGAGTGTAAGTCATATGTGTAGCAAGTTTGGTGTAAATTGCTCCAGGCATTCCAGAGTTATGCTGACTGCTGAAAAACTCTGTGCTGCTGCCTCACCCCTAGGGGTGCTAGGGGTGTCCTACCCCCACAGTGTTTGTTCCCAGCTTGCAAGTCATATGTGAACCAAGTTTGTTGTAAATTGGTCCAGGCATTCGGGAGTTATGCTGTCTCCTGACATACTCTGTGCTGCTGTCCCACCCCTAGGGGTGTCTAACCCCACAGAGTTTGTTTGCAGATTGTAAGTCAGATGTGTACCAAGTTTGGTGTAAATTGCTCCAGGCCTTCCACAGTTATGCTGTCTCCTGACATACTTTGTGCTGCTGTCCCACCCATTAGGGGTGCTAGGTTTGTTTCCACAGTGAAAGTCATATGTGTACTAAGTTTGTTGTAAATTGCTGCAGGCATTCCAGAGTTATGCTGCCTGCTGAAATACTCAGTGCTGCTGCCTTACCACCTAGGGGTGCTAGGGGTGTCTTCCACCCACAGTGTTTGTTCCCAGATTGTAAGGCATATGTGTACCAAGTTTTGAGTACATTGCTCCAGCATTTCCGGAGTTATGCTGTCTCTTGATATACTCTGTGCTGCTGTCTGCCCCCCTAGGGGTGTTAGGGATTTCTAATTGTTTTAGTTGCCTCCGCCTTGTTTTAATACGCTCGTATGTAAAATTTCACGATCATCGCTTGTAAACTGGATTTGTATAGAGAGACAGAATTACGGATTTTCGCTTTAATATAGTAGATACACTTAGAGTTGCTTTGATATGTTACTGTCATACTTGGCAACATTTTATAACAAGTTCCAGGGATGTTTGGTGGCTGAGCCCAGTGCATGGTGGAATGTCATGTGCGGATCTGTCTAGGAGGTCCTTGGTGCACTACAACTCCCATCGTGTCATGTTTACTGGACTTCATTATAATGTGATGATTTGTTTTTAATTCATGTTAATTACTCATGTTCCATACATTTTCATTTATACCACTTAATGTGCGCATAACACAGTGTTGTTTATAGGGCCTAATTCAGACCTGATTGCTCGCTAGCGTTTTTTGCAGCGCTGCCATCAGGTCAGAACTGTTTATGCGTATGCACCGCAATGTGCAGGCACGTCACACAGGTACAAAGCGGCCCCGTTGCTCTGCGATGGGTTTGTTCAAAGAATCTAATCGCATGGGTGATCGCAAGGAGATTGACAGGAAGAAGGCATTTGTGGGTGTCAACTAACCGTTTTCTGGGAATGGTTGGAAAAACGCAGGCGTTCCCAAGCGTTTGCAGGGCGGGTGTCTGACATGAATTCCGGTCCTGGACAGGTTGAAGTGATCGCAGTGGCTGAGTAAGTCCTGGGCTACTCAGAAACTGCACAAAATCTTTTTGTACCGCTCGGTTGCACATGCGATCGCACACTTGCACAGCTAAAATACACAGATCCTCCAGAAACCCCATGGGGCTGTTTCACTGGTCCATGTCAGGTTTGGCCATCCAAGGCCAGTATTTACTAATATTCGTGTTTGAGTCGGTTTGTGGAGTGTTTAAACTCCTTTGTTATCGGGTGCATTTTCATGCAACTTTTTGAATTGAGATACGCTAATTTACGAAGCTGTCGTCTTATTTGTTTTCGTGTTTTCCGATGTCGTTGGCATCCGTATTTTTTGGGGTCATTTACGGCCGACATTAACGTTTGCGTACGGGTTTTTATTGTTTGTACTTGGGTTTTTTTCTATGTTAAACGCGGCAGTGTTTTTTTTAGACCACGGACACATTTTCACTTTTAGTTTCGGTTTTCATCCCCGTTCGTGATTGGTTGTGTTTCAGATGTAGGAGTGTCTGTGCGCAACCATATAAATACGCCCCAAACCATCCGCTCCTCGTGGGTTCAGTTAGTGGTGAGGAGAGAGGTTGTGCAGTGGAGTTTGGTGAGTAGTGTTTGTTTGGAGGAGTATTTTTTGCGAGTTCTGAGTGTTGTAATGTGTTTGAAAGTAGTTTTGTCATTCTTGTTGTCTTGTATTTTTTGGTTTTGTCTCAATTTTTGTTCAAGTTTCTTTAATTTATAGTCCCTTGTCAGTGTGTGTGTGTGTGTGTGTGTGTGTGTGTGTGTGTGTGTGTGTGGTTAGTGTAGTGGTAGTGGAGGAGTGTTTTGTTTGTCTATTTTTTCTGTGGTAATTGTTTAGTCACACAATTATGTGTGACTCAGAGGTGGCTGAGGTGAGTGAGGTGGAGGGTGTTAGTGAGGGGGAGGAGGTCGGTCAGGTGGAGGAGGTGAGTGTTAGTGAGGTTAGTGAGGTGGAGGAGGTTGGTAAGGTTGCTGCAGCAGCCTCAAGTGACAGTGATAGTGACAGTCAGACAGCTCCGCAGCCACGCACCACTACTAAGACTGGGCGTAATGTAAAGTTTAGTTATGCAGAAAATGTGGCATTGGTGCGGGAGCTGATGAAGTATCAGCGGCAGCTATTTGGTGTCACGATCCGGGTATCTGGACGCCATTACCTGCCTTTCAGATGTCTCCTGTGGCTCGCTCAGCGTTCCAAGGCCGGATCTCATCTGTGTCCACATACTGCACATTCCTCCTGTCACGCTGAGATGCTGTCACAGCTGCGCCATGTTTGAATCCTGCATGGCGTCTCCCGTTCTCCGCGGCCTCCGCCGCCGCTCCTGTGTTATAGGTGCAGGTTGTCAGTGTGGTGTTCCATGCCTGCCGCGGCCTCCGTTGTCATCCACGAGTCTCAGCATACATTTGTCAGTCTGGCGTCTCCTGTCCTCTGTGGCCGGCGCCGCCATTACAGTTATGTTTCCACATGGTTTCCCAAGCCAGTTTTCCCTCCAAGTTCTAACATGGGCGCAGCCATGTTGGATCTAATCACATGCTTCAGTTCCTCCAATCCACTGCCTGGAAATCTGCATAATTGCCCAGCCAATACCTGCATTGCTGCAGGTATAAGTATCCTGTGCCTGGGCCAGGAAATGGTCAGTGCTTTGTTTGTCATACCTTGTTCCAGTCTCTCTCCTGTGGTTGTGTTTCCAGGTTCCAGCTCCTGTCTCCAGCATCCACCAAAGAGACCCGCACCTGCCTACCATCCTGCGGTGCAGCCTGACTCTGCAGTCCTCCGTGGCTGATCCAGTTTCCAGCTTCCAGCTATTTCATCTGCTTCCAGCAGTATCCACTACCACCGGTAATCATCCTTCAATTCCTCTGTTTCCACGCTCCCTAGCATCTTACTATTCACTCCGTGTTTCATCACCTGGTTGGTTCCACCCAGCATTCATTCAGTGACTTTATCATCTGGCTGATTCCATTCCTCATCCACTCCGTGTCTTACCACCTGGCTGGTTCCATCCAGCAATTACAACAGCTGATTCAAGTTACCAACTTCATCTGTTCCATCTACTGGCATGTTCCTTGGATATCTTCACTACTACAGCCAGGCCTGGTAAGGTTATTCCATCTAAGGACTGTAACAGCTGTTCTTACCTACCAGTGTCCTGTGTAACCATTTCATGGTTAGAGTGCTCCAGGAATCATATTATTTATCATTGCCATTATTTACCTTGAATGCTGTTTGTTTACACAGAGTCTGTTAATAAACTTTTATTTTGACTTTTACCTGGTTGTCATGGTCACACCTTCGGGTTTCCTTTTAACACTTACATGTCCAGGGGTCTGATTAAACCTCCCCGGTTTAAGTTCCTCTCAGCCCCTACAACTGAGGCTTTCTCCTGTCAGCCAAAACCCTCAGTTGTGACAGTAAGCACTGACCATATGAATCCAGCCGGAGACCAGGATCAAGCGGCTAGGCCGATGCAAGATCTGGCAGCCAGACTCGAACATCAGGAGGCTGCACAAGGCCACATCATCCGCTGTCTCCAGGATCTCTCTACGCGGCTGGATGGGATTCAAACGACCCTCCGTGGACCTGGCACGTCCAGTGCGTCCACTACAGTGACACCAGCTGTAACCCCACCCACCTTACCCATTTCCATTCCACGTCTTCATCTCCCAACGCCAGCAAAGTTTGACGGATCTCCAAGGTTCTGCAGGGGATTTCTTAACCAATGCGAAATCCACTTTGAGCTTCAGCCTGCCAATTTCCCCAGCGACCGTACTAAAATTGCCTATATCATTTCCCTTCTCAGCGGCTCAGCCCTTGACTGGGCATCACCTTTATGGGAGAAGTCTGATCCCCTGCTGTCCTCCTATACGGACTTTGTGGCAACATTCAGGCGCATCTTCGACGAGCCAGGCCGGGTAACCTCTGCTTCATCTGAGATTCTCCGTTTACGCCAGGGAACACGTACTGTGGGACAGTATCTCATACAGTTCAAAATCCTGGCATCCGAACTGGCATGGAACGACGAGGCCCTGTATGCTACATTCTGGCATGGCTTATCAGAACGCATCAAGGATGAGTTAGCTACCAGAGACTTGCCCTCTAAGTTGGATGAGCTAATTTATCTTTGCATGAAGGTTGATCTACGTTTCAGAGAGAGAGCAACCGAGCGAGGAAGATCGTCTGCTCCAAAATCTTCTGCTCCTCCTCTTCGTCAACCGTCTCTATCCAAGGATGAGCCCATGCAAATTGGCCGTTCCCGTCTATCTCCCGCTGAGCGCCGAAGACGTCTCTCTGAGTCTATCTGTCTCTATTGTGCAGCTCCGTCTCACATTATCAATGCCTGTCCCAAAACGTCCCGGAAACTCCAAATCCTAGCTCGCCAAGGAGAGGGCCGGCTAGGAGTAATGATCTCCTCTCCATCTCCTCATGATTGTAATCTCCCAGTCTCGCTCCAAATTGCTCAACGTTACAGGAACGTCATTGCCCTCCTTGATTCCGGAGCAGCTGGGAATTTCATAACCGAAGCTTATGTTAAACGGTGGTCCCTACCCACCGAGAGACTTCCTTCGTCCATCTCCTTAACTGCAGTAGATGGCAGCAAGATTTTTGACGCAGTTATTTCTCTAAGGACTCTACCAGTTCGTCTGAGAGTGGGAGTTCTTCATGCAGAATTTATTTCCTTCCTAGTGATTCCAAGAGCCACACATCCAGTGGTTTTGGGCCTTCCATGGCTCCGTCTCCACAATCCGTCGATTGACTGGACGACTACGCAAATACTAGCATGGGGTCCCTCCTGTGCTAAGACTTGTTTGTCCAAAGTGCTTCCTGTTTGTTCTTCTTTCCCCAGGTCATCTGATGTTCCACCTCCTCCATATCAAGACTACACGGACGTGTTCAGTAAGGCTTCTGCTGATATCCTTCCTCCTCATAGAGAATGGGACTGCCCGATTGATCTCATTCCTGGGAAGGTTCCACCTCGAGGCCAAACTTACCCGTTGTCTCTGCCTGAGACGCACTCCATGGAGGAGTACATGAAAGAGAACCTGGCGAAAGGTTTTATCCGACCTTCTTCTTCTCCAGCTGGCGCAGGCTTCTTCTTCGTTAAGAAGAAGGACGGTGGTCTGCGACCGTGCATCGATTATAGAGGTCTGAACGACATTACCGTCAAGAACCGGTATCCTTTACCTTTGATTACAGAGCTCTTCGATAGAGTCAGCGGAGCAACCATCTTTACAAAGTTGGATTTGAGGGGTGCCTTCAATCTCATCCGGATCCGTGAGGGTGACGAGTGGAAGACCGCTTTTAACACCCGTGATGGACATTATGAGTACCTCGTCATGCCCTTCGGATTGAGCAACGCTCCAGCTATCTTCCAGCATTTCGTGAATGAGATCTTCAGAGACATCTTATACCGCCATGTCGTGGTTTATCTAGATGATATCCTCATCTTTGCCAATAATCTAGAGGAACATCGTTTCTGGGTAAAGGAGGTTCTGTCCTGTCTCCGTGTCAATCATCTCTATTTCAAAATTGGAGAAATGTGTCTTTGAAGTTAAATCCATTCCGTTCCTAGGTTACATTGTGTCCGGTTCCGGACTAGAGATGGATCCTGAGAAACTACAAGCAATCCAGAATTGGCCGATACCCTTAACCCTCAAAGGGGTCCAGAGGTTCTTAGGGTTCGCCAATTATTACAGAAAGTTCATACGAAACTTTTCCACCATTGTGGCGCCTATCACTGCATTAACCAAGAAGGGTGCTAACCCGTCCAAGTGGTCTGAAGAAGCTACGCAAGCTTTTCATCTTCTAAAACAACGTTTCATCTCTGCACCAGTTCTGAATCAGCCCGACACCGACTCTCCTTTCATCTTAGAGGTGGATGCCTCCTCCATTGGAGTAGGAGCGGTGTTATCCCAGAGGGCTAAAGATGGCCATCTACATCCCTGCAGTTTCTTCTCCCGGAAGTTCTCCCCAGCTGAGCGACCAGGAGTTGCTAGCCATCAAGCTCCTCTTGAGGAGTGGAGATATCTGTTGGATGGAGCTTCTCATTCAATCACGATACTTACCGACCACAAGAATCTTTTATACCTGAAAGGCGCACAATGTCTTAACCCCCGTCAGGCCAGATGGGCACTTTTCTTTTCCAGGTTCGACTTTAAACTCCAGTTCTGTCCGGGCTCTCAGAATCGCAAGGCCGATGCCCTTTCCCGCTCTTGGGAGCAAGAAAACGAGTCAGAGTCTTCAGACAAGCATCCTATTATTAATCCGTTGGCATTCTCCACGGTAGGGATGGACTCTACGCCCCCACCAGGGAAAAGTTTTGTGAAGCCGGTGTTAAGGAAGAAGCTCATGCATTGGGCCCATGCTTCCCGTTTTACCGGACATACAGGCATTCAGAAAACCCTCGAGTTTATCTCTAGGTCCTACTGGTGGCCAACTCTGAAGAAGGACGTCAAGGAGTTTATTGCCTATTGCCCAAAGTGTGCCCAACACAAAGTTCCCCGCCAGTCTCCTGCGGGGCAACTGGTTCCATTATCTGTTCCCAGTCTACCGTGGACCCATATGTCGATGGACTTTGTTACAGATCTGCCTATATGCAATAAGTTTAATACCATCTGGGTGGTAGTTGACCGGTTCACCAAGATGGCACATTTCATACCCCTCACCGGTCTCCCGTCAGCTTCCAAGTTGGCCCAAGTGTTTATCCAAGAGATCTTCCGACATCACGGTCTTCCTGAAGAGATCATCTCCGATCGTGGAGTACAATTTGTAGCCAAATTTTGGCGAAGTTTGTGTCAAGCCCTCCAAGTCAAGTTAAAGTTTTCTACAGCTTACCATCCTCAGACCAATGGTCAAACCGAGAGGGTGAATCAGGACTTGGAGGCCTTCCTCCGCATTTATGTGTCTTCCTCCCAAGATGACTGGGTTCAACTCCTTCCTTGGGCCGAGTTTAGCCACAACAATCAATACCATTCCTCATCCTCCTCAACACCATTCTTCATCAACTATGGATTTCACCCTAAGGTTCCAGAATTCCAACCGCTTCCAGCAACTTCTGTTCCAGCAGTGGATGTCACCTTGCGTCAGTTTTCAAACAACTGGAAGAATGTCCGCGCAGCCCTGCTTAAAGCCTCATTTAGGTACAAGAAGTTTGCCGATAGGAAGCGTAGAGCGGTTCCTGCTCTCAAGGTGGGTGATCGAGTATGGTTGTCCACGAAGAACTTGAGGTTGAGAGTTCCCAGCATGAAATTTGCTCCTCGTTACATCGGTCCTTTACCTGCCTTTCAGATGTCTCCTGAGGCTCGCTCAGCGTTCCAAGGCCGGATCTCATCTGTGTCCACATACTGCACATTCCTCCTGTCATGCTGAGATGCTGTCACAGCGGCGCCATGTTTGAATCCTGCATGGCGTCTCCCGTTCTCCGCGGCCTCCGCCGCCGCTCCTGTGTTATAGGTGCAGGTTGTCAGTGTGGTGTGGTGTGGTCAGTGTGGTGTTCCATGCCTGCCGCTGCCTCCGTTGTCATCCACGAGTCTCAGCATACATTTGTCAGTCTGGCGTCTCCTGTCCTCTGTGGCCGGCGCCGCCATTACAGTTATGTTTCCACATGGTTTCCCAAGCCAGTTTTCCCTCCAAGTTCTAACATGGGCGCAGCCATGTTGGATCTAATCACATGCTTCAGTTCCTCCAATCCACTGCCTGGAAATCTGCATAACTGCCCAGCCAATACCTGCATTGCTGCAGGTATAAGTATCCTGTGCCTGGGCCAGGAAATGGTCAGTGCTTTGTTTGTCATACCTTGTTCCAGTCTCTCTCCTGTGGTTGTGTTTCCAGGTTCCAGCTCCTGTCTCCAGCATCCACCAAAGAGACCCGCACCTGCCTACCATCCTGCGGTGCAGCCTGACTCTGCAGTCCTCCGTGGCTGATCCAGTTTCCAGCTTCCAGCTATTTCATCTGCTTCTAGCAGTATCCACTACCACCGGTAATCATCCTTCAATTCCTCTGTTTCCACGCTCCCTAGCATCTTACTATATTCACTCCGTGTTTCATCACCTGGCTGGTTCCACCCAGCATTCATTCAGTGACTTTATCATCTGGCTGATTCCATTCCTCATCCACTCCGTGTCTTACCACCTGGCTGGTTCCATCCAGCAATTACAACAGCTGATTCAAGTTACCAACTTCATCTGTTCCATCTACTGGCATGTTCCTTGGATATCTTCACTACTACAGCCAGGCCTGGTAAGGTTATTCCATCTAAGGACTGTAACAGCTGTTCTTACCTACCAGTGTCCTGTGTAACCATTTCATGGTTAGAGTGCTCCAGGAATCATATTATTTATCATTGCCATTATTTACCTTGAATGCTATTTGTTTACACAGAGTCTGTTAATAAATTTTTATTTTGACTTGTACCTGGTTGTCATGGTCACACCTTCGGGTTTCCTTTTAACACTTACATGTCCAGGGGTCTGATTAAACCTCCCCGGTTTAAGTTCCTCTCAGCCCCTACAACTGAGGCTTTCTCCTGTCAGCCAAAACCCTCAGTTGTGACATTTGGGCCTGAGTCCGCCAAGGTGCCAATGTGACGTTGCATATTACTCCCATCTTCAAGTGTGCGTCATCAAATACATTGTTTTGGGTCATGTTTCATACAAAAGTCAATGTAACGTCTTACTTGCTTGTATGTCATGTGGTTTTTGGACAGTACATTATCCATGTGTAGTTTGGACTTGGTGTGTCATTGAATTGTCCAGCAATAATGTTTTACTTTTGCACATTGTACATTTTGAAAGTTGGACTATGTTTTTTATTTCAGTTATCCATGTTCAATGTTTCCAAATCAGTGGTTGATATGTTAGAGGCTGGAGTAGTGCAAAGTGTCTTTGAAGGCAGTTACATGTGTAATTTCATTAGTACTCAATGTAATATTGTTTAAGTCAAGGCCACTATTTGCTGGTTCATTTTGAGTCTGTATTTGTACACTGACACAACAACTGCAGACTTAGTTACCTTACTGTATTGTTTTTTTTTTTTGGGAGGGGGGGGGGGGGGGTTGGCCTCATATTGTGGTAATGTGTGTTTGGAGTGCCACATCACAGACCTATTTCTATATTGCATCTGTAATTTTTTTCCTTTTATTAGAAAATGAAGCCGTGTGTGTTTTGGCTTGTTAGTGTATGTTTTTGGAATTGTGTCCTATGTCTGTGTCCTGTATATGATTCCCTGTGTTGCACTTTCCATAGTGCATATGGCTATTGAACAATGTTTTGGGTTTGATGTTGTGCTTTTTGTGTTTAATGTCCTTATTTTTAGATTCATAATAAAACATCCATTTTTTTAAGATGTAATGTTTATAAGCATAATGGGTGGATGTATTAACAATAGCATGAATATTTTTTTTTGGGGGGGATTTACAGTGTTGAAAAAAAGCAGTACTGGTCGTCCTACAGTCACTCCCATCACATCTGATGATGATGACGCTGCGGAAGCAGGTAAAGTGTCCATTGTAGTATAGGTTAGGTTTGTAAATGAATGGCCATAACAAAATGTCACTTTCAATACTAGGTCCATCCAAAGAAGTCTTAAGCAGCAGAAGGCGCACTTCTGGAACACACCACAAAAAAAATCTGCCAGCAAAGAAAGCAAGGTCTGATGTCCAGGGCCAACCACAGCAGGCAACCCCGCCACGAAGATTATTTACTGTTTGTTCGGTGCCCCCACTCCAAATTTTGGACACACCTCCAAGATGCCAACCACACTCCCCTCATCTTGATTGTGAGTAACAAACTGTGATAACAATTAAAAATGTCAGATCTTTAAAAAACCATTTACTTAAACTCATTAAGTAAATACCCATCAAAATCTGCTATACTTACCCAAGTCAGTAAAACATGAAATGGAAACCTAACAAAATGGCCTTCACAACATCCAGTAAAGATATGTATGTCCACTTCAGCCATACAGTAGCACAATGTGTGGAAGATGCTGCAACAGAAACTCATGTGTAAGCTTTGCAAATAGTAAGGTTGTTAGAATCATTTACACATGTGTGTTTGTCCTAACATTGCCAACTGCATACAAAAACATTACTATGTTTTGGTTGGAGACACTATAAGGCAACACATTATGGATTACAATGTGTTTTTAGGCAGGAGTATGTCTGATGTACCATACAACTCATGTGTTTGCTTTCAGAATGAAGTAACCAGACACATTTGCCACAAACAGGCATATGTATGTATTTAAGTAATGAGTGATGATGTTGCTAGGCCGGATATCTGAAAGCACCAGTCCATTACATGTGTTCCATGTTTAGTGCTTTGTACCAATGTATTAAACATATGGATAAGTAACGGATAAATGTTTTTAATTTCAGCTTCTAGTCCTGGTACCAGTATCCCTCCGCAACAACAGCAACACAGTGACATGGATGACACAATCATGTTAGAAATGCATCCAGTAATCGAAGGAATCAGCCCCCCAGCACCTGTGAGTACTCCACCACAGCAAAGCACACCACCAACCCAACACAGCCCAATAACACCAGTAACACAAGGCCCTGATCAAGTGTTCTGGACCATTTGGGCTAGACAGCAGGCCACTAATGAAGATTGCCTGTGTAGGCAGACCCAAATGTTTGCAAAAAAAGAGAAAAAGAGTGCACTGTCAACGGCAGCCTGTATAGGGAAGGTCAGTTCCCCAAAACGAATAGACAGAATGAAGAAAAATATACTGGCGCCGGCTGTTGGTCAAATAATGAAATTACAATATATAAAATATGACACTTAATTTATTTAAACATTCATAAAAGAGAATAAAATACTCCCATTTCTCAAAAGAAAAATAATATAAATGTAGCAATTGCTGAAATTCATATATCTAAAAATGCAGGATAGCACTATTTTTTGCTTTTTAAATATAGTGACCACGGCTTCTGGCTAAGACTCTATTCCACATTGCTCACAAGTCATTAGATGACACAATTTATTACCAGACTTGCTTCCGGATATGAGTCCCCCTAGGTATCTTGTGCAAATAAGATCCAGATGGCAACAGAGAAAAGTCCGGGTCTGTGATGAACTTGTGTTGGAATTTTGTCCAGTGGATGCAGAGAGTCCATAAATCGCCAGGGAATTTGTTGAAGTTTATCCAGTGCCAGTGGTCCTGCAGAGTGTGGTCCTGCAAATGCCAGTGGTCCTGCAAATGTTTGCAAGCCTACCATCTCACCTCAGACGAATCAGCAGAAATCTGAGTAGACAAAATGAAACAAACACAAGAATTGCAAATACCATGGAAATCATGCGTGCAGACATTACACATGTCATGGGCAACTTACAGCGCATAATGGAAGAACAGCACAGACAACAGCAAAGCTATATCAACATTTTAGAAAGCAATCAAATGATCAATGAATCCATGTCCAGAATTGTAGACAATCAAAATGCTGCAACACGTGAACTCAATGCCACCCTCACTAACCTCAATGAAACACTCAGATCCCTGCAGCAACAGCAAACAAGCAGCAGTTCTGGTATGACTACTCCAAATGTAACGCCAGTGTCATCACCACCAAGGCGCTCCACCAGAGCACGCCAACACGACAGTGGTAAAGGCAAAGTCCAGGACAAGCAACCACCCAAATAAACATAAAAAAAAACCCAAACCCATTTCTTTAAAGAGAAGAGAAACAAAACACTTACCAAGTGTATGATTAACAGAATATATATAACACTTAGCTCCTTGACAATTTGTACAACATCATTAATTATAACTGGTACAAACAACAACAGGAATTTTGTACGCACATTTCTTCTTTATCATCTTTGTATTTTTTGTTAGCAGGAAACTGTTGTTTGAGCTGCACATAGATGTTAGCATGCAGAAAGCAGACCACTTGATTTTTTTCTAATCATTACTCTTTCTAGATTCTAATCATTCTTTGAGCCAGTAGACAGACTAATTGGCAGCCAGGCAGATTGTCTTAAGCAGGCAGAAAGAAGACCACTTGATTTTTTTTCTAATCATTACTCTTTCTAGATTCTAATCATTCCTTGAGTCAGCAGACAGACTAATTGGCAGCCAGGCAGATTGTCTTAAGCAGGCAGAAAGAAGACCACTTGATTTTTTTCTAATCATTACTCTTTCTAGATTCTAATCATTCTTTGAGCCAGCAGATAGACTAATTGGCAGCCAGGCAGATTCATCCATGACCAATACAATTTACAATGTGAATTGTAACTGTTTTACATTTCTTCTCTAGACGAATTGACAAGAAAAACACAATTGAGTTGGCTAAAAGTGTCCTAATATGTTGGGGGTAATATTTAGATAATTCAGTCCGAAAATGACTGACATTATTGTTGTGCCATGTTTGTGTGTGTTAAAAATAAGTAATCAGATTTAAAAACATGATGCAGAAACAACAATATTGGAAATATTTGAAAGTTGAACACAAATATGTGTAATAATGGATATATGTTGAAAAATGTGTATTACCTTACAAATCTACAAGTTTTGGACAGCAAACATAAGGAAATAAATTATTTTGCATGAGAGAAGTTTGTGTCCCTTTTATAGGCATACTAATTCACGTTAGAATGATTTGTAAGTGTCAACACATGTAAACACGGCTGAAAAAAGCAGGTCTATTTTTTTGCTGCGTTTTTTAACGAATCGCAAACAAATACGACCGCAATTGAGCACTCAGAGACTAACACCCAAATACGAATGAATAGTGAATTCCCGTATTGTATGAAATAACAGGCGCGTTTGACCGATGGTCTATTCATTCGTATTTGTGTACTTTGCCGTTCAAACCATTACGAATGTCCCAAACACTGCCGAGATTTGTGCTTAGTGAATTCCCGTGTTGGGACTTAGAAAAAAAAAACACAAATCGGCCAAACTCGGATTTTTAGTAAATACTGGCCCAAGTGTGAGGTTAAATTGATCAATAATCCTGGGCTGCAGCTCCAGAGGTGGGATGGGCCTGCGTGTGGCCAGCTGTACAGTGGAGACATCTGATAACAGCCCATGTCCTCTCATGCTTTACAGTGTTTAGTTGCAAAATTGGTGGTGGTTGTGGGTGTTGGGTAGGCTAAAGCACTGGTGCTCATTACAAATGCTGGAGTCTATTTACTAAGCCTTGGAGAGAGATATAGTGGATGGAGATAAGTACCAGTCAATCAGCTGCTAACTGTCATATTATAGGCTGGGTTTGAAAAAAGACAGGAGCTGATTGGCTGGTACTTTATCTCCATCTCTCCAAGGCTTAGTACATAGACCCCATTGTATGCAGTGGTTGTGGGGCTGATTAAATGGTTAAAAAATAGATACTTTTTTACTGGTGAGCTACAGGGCCCAGATATCACACACTTACCAAGTTCTTGGCTGCCAGTTGGGAGGGGTATGATGCAACCATGTGGGCAGTGCAGGGGCATGACAGCAGAATCGCATCATCAAGGAACAGTATATAAAGCCACGATTACATTATTGTAAAGCGGGGGAAGGGGCCATGATGATGGGATTCAGCAGGAATAGTGTCATCAGCTCACCTGGACTGGTCACTTCACATGAGAAGTGGGCATCAGCATGTGGAACTGAGGCATTACTGAAGATATGCCTACACCTTGGTGCCTGCTATCCTGGAGTCTCCAAGACATTGCGGGAGAATAGGCAAGTACCATATGCTCTATCATGCGTTGGGATCGTGTAACTGGCAGATGGGATCCCAGCGGTCAGCATCCTAAACCAGATTGCCGGTGGGGGTACGAGTGCAACAGAGCCCCATGCGGGCTCGCCAAGGACATAGCTACCATAGGTGCAGGGAGTGCAGCTGCTATGGGACCCAGAGCTGAGAGAGGCCACCTTCCCAGTCACAGTTACATCTGTTATGTACAGGGTGTAGCTACCATAGGTGCAGGGAGTGCAGATGCTATGGGACCCAGAGCTGAGAGAGGCCACCTTCCCTGTCACAGTTACATGTGTTATATACAGGGTGTAGCTACCATAGGTGCAGGGAGTGCAGATGCTATGGGACCCAGAGCTGAGAGAGGCTGCCTTCCCTGTCACAGTTACTGTACATGTGTTATATACAGGGTGTAGCTACCATAGGTGTAGGGAGTGCAGATGCTATGGGACCCAGAGCTGAGAGAGGCCACCTTCCCTGTCACAGTTACATGTGTTATGTACAGGGTGTAGCTACCATAGGTGCAGGGAGTGCAGATGCTATGGGACCCAGAGCTGAGAGAGGCCACCTTCCCTGTCACAGTTACATGTGTTATGTACAGGGTGTAGCTACCATAGGTGCAGGGAGTGCAGATGCTATGGGACCCAGAGCTGAGAGAGGCTACCTTCCCTGTCACAGTTACATGTGTTATATACAGGGTGTAGCTACCATAAGTGCAGGGAGTGCAGATGCTATGGGACCCAGAGATGAGAGAGGCCACCTTCCGTGTCACAGTTACTGTACATGTGTTATATACAGGGTGTAGCTACCATAGATGCAGGGAGTGCAGATGCTATGGGACCCAGAGCTGAGAGAGGCCACCTTCCCTGTCACAGTTACATGTGTTATATACAGGGTGTAGCTTCCATAGGTGCAGGGAGTGCAGCTGCTATGGGGCCCAGTGCTGAGAAGGGCTACCTTCCCTGTCACAGTTACATACCTCCCAACTTTGCCCTTGCTTGAATAGGGACACACGCGCGGATTCGGGCGTGGCCTATAAAATGGGGGCGTGGTGTCACGGGAGGACCTGCGATCGCGAGCCACGCCCCCATTTTCATCACTGAGGGGGCATGCCCAGCGCACTGTGAGCCACTGGCATGCCCCCTCTCCCTCTGACTCCAGTAAATAGACGCTGTGCGGATGCGCACAGCGTCTATTCACCGCTGCTCTGCTAAGCAGGGCAGCGACATACAGAGCCTCCCAACTGCCCCCCCTCCCCCCACCCCACGGCGGGAGACTGCGGCCCACGGGTGGAAAAGCGGGACAGTCCCCAAAAACCGGGACTGTCCCGCAAAAATCGAGACAGTTGGGAGGTATGCATTTACATGTTTTATATACAAGGACGTAGCTACCATAAGTGTACGGAATGCAGCTGCTATGCAGAGCTGAGAAGGGCAACCTTCCCTGTCACAATTACATGTGTTATATACAGGGTGTAGCTACCATAGTTGCAGCTACTATGGGGCCCAGAGGTGAGAGAGCCCGCCTTCCCTGTCACAGTTACATGTGTTATATATAGGGGTGTAGCTACCATAGGTACTGTGACTGCCTACCAGTGTAATGCCTCACCTACTGGTGTGATCTCCACCTCCTGTGACACGATCTTCCTGCTGGTGCTGTGACTGCCTACCAGTGTAATGCCTCACCTACTGGTGTGATCTCCACCTCCTGTGACACGATCTTCCTGCTGGTGCTGTGACTGCCTACCAGTGTAATGCCTCACCTACTGGTGTGATCTCCACCTCCTGTGATATGATTCTCCTGCAGGTGATGTGACTGCCTACCAGTACAATGCCTCACCAACCAGTGTGATCTCCACCTCCTGTGACACGATCCTACTGCTGGTGCTGTAACTGCCTACCAGTGTAATGCCTCACCTACTGGTGTGATCTCCACCTCCTGTGATATTATTCTCCTACAGGTGATGTGACTGCCTACCAGTGTAATGCCTCACCTACTGGTGTGATCTCCACCTCCTGTGACATGATTCTCCTGCTGGTGCTGTGACTGCCTACCAGTGTAATGCCTCACCTACTGGTGTAATCTCCACCTCCTGTGACATGATCCTCCTGTTGGTGCTGTGACTGCCTACCAGTGCAATGCCTCACCTACTGGTGTAATCTCCACCTCCTGTGACATGATCCTCCTGTTGGTGCTGTGACTGCCTACCAGTGCAATGCCTCACCTACTGGTGTGATCTCCACCTCCTGTGACACGATCCTTCTGCTGGTGCTGTGACTGCCTACCATGCTGCATTAGCCTTGCTTACTACCACTGTGGGTAATGCTAACAGTTTGCTTAAGCACAATTTGTGTTGGGCCCCGCTTATAGCTGACTTACTCCAACCTACATGAGGCCACTTTTCATATATTTCCAGGGCCACTTTACGGTCCCAATCCACCCCTGTCTGGCATGGAAAAATGTGAATGATAAATCAATGTAAATGTACCAGGAGGTATTGACAAGCCTTTATAACATTATCTTATACTGTGAATTTCTTACCAAGTTTCCAAGACAATTAATTAATTTAACTTGTTAATTAAGTGAAAGGAAGACATGATATTTTCCGGGAGATGTATCAAGCCGTGGAGAGAGATAAAGTTGAGTATTTGCCCAAATCAAATGAAGCTTCTAACTACAGGTATCATTTCATGTACTGTGCTAGATAAGTGACAGAAGATGATTGGGTGGTTTGGACATCTGCACTTTATCTCTCTCCAAGGCTTGATACATCTCCCCAAGAGTGCTGTATATAAAATATATGTCTGGCTGCTATACAGCAGGCCATCAGCACCAGCAGGACAGTAGAGTAACAGTCATATCAGTAATAATTTGCGGACCCTGTGAAATTAGCATTTACTAAAGACGGAAGACTCAGTCAATGAATACATACAACATTTTTTAGTTTATGTTAAAACATAAAAAGTTTATTAAGTGGAATATTTAATAAATAATATTTGCGAGACATCTCCAAAAACAGTCGGTTTAACCAGCCCCTGAATGTATGTATTGGGGACTGCAATGGATATTTGAGATATCTATTGCATTCCTCCTATTTTGAACACAAAAGCAGCCACCAAAAGTTTCTACGGCAGATGGTAAACTGTGAAACTCACCAAGCTCCAGAATGCAAAGCATTTCTGAGCCTGGCCCAGCAGCTAATGTCATTTCTAAATGGCTTTTGTAGCCTGTGGGCTACATTATGCAATAGTTCCCAGGAGAAGGATCCTTGGGATCCCTCTGCATTACTGTCTGCTCTCACATACGCAGTCTGACGATTGCACATGTGAACTAGTGCAGCCGGGGTCTAAACCCAGAAGTAAAGTGATCGCATTAGCAATTATTTTACTTCTTATACATTGCAGGGATGGGCATGAGATTGGTACTCATTATAGCATAAAAGCTACACCTCTGGACTCACAAAGAGTCATCCTTCAGCACTCAGGAGAGGAAAACCCCCTTGGGGGGAAACCTCTGGGGAACCATGGCCTCAGGATTGCCCTTCCCTCTGGGCATTAAGAGGTGTACTAATAGAGGGGTCAGTATGCTATCCCAGCGCATGGGATCCCGGTGGTTGTCATACCGATGCCGGGATCCCAGTACAGAAGAGACTGACAGGAGTAAAGGGTGTTCTCCCCTCTCCCTAACCCCCTAACCCTGCCTGTCCGCAGTCTAACCCTAACCTCCCCCTTTGTGCCTAACCCTCCCGCAGAGGTGCCTAATCCTAACCTCCGTCCCTGCTGCCTAAACCTAACCCTTCCTTCCCCGCAGCCTAACCACTCCCAGGGGTGCCTAACCCACCCTACCCACAGCCTAATCCTAACTTCCCCCCACCCGCATCCTAACGCTATCCTCTACCCACCCACAGCCTAATCCTAACCCCCCGCCTGATGCCTAAACCTAACCCTCCTTCCCCGTAGCCTAACCACCCCCGGGGGTTACTAACCCTAACCAACCCTACCCGCTGCCTAACCCTAATCTCTCCCCACCCACAGCCTAAGCTTAACCTCCCGCCTAACCCTAATATGAACCCTAATCCTAATCTCCCCACCTGCTACCTAAACCTAACTCTATACTCCCCCACAGCCTAACCACCCCTGGGGGTTCCTAACCCACCCTACCCGCAGCCTAACTCTATCCTCCCCCCACCCACAGCCTAACCCTAACCCCTCCACCTGATGCTTAACTCTCTCCTCACCCCCTAACCCTGCCTGTCCGCAGTCTAACCCTGTTTTCCCCCCACCCGCAGCCTAATCCTAACCCCCCACCTGATGCCTAAACCTAACCCCCACCTGATGCCTAAACCTAACCCTCCCTTCCCTGCAGCCTAACCACCCCTGGGGGTGCCTAACCCACCCTACCCGCTGCCTAACCCTAACCTTCCCCCACCCACAGCCTAACCTTAACCCCCCCGACGCCTAAACCTAATCCCCCTGCCTAAACCTAACCCTCCCTCTCCCGCAGCTAAACCACCCCCGGGGGTGCCTAACCCTAAGATCCCCCCACCCACAGCCTAAACTTAACCCCCCCACCTAACGCCTAAACCTAACCCTCCCACCTGACGCCTAAACCTAACCCTCCCTCCCCCACAACCTAACCACCCCCCTCCCCCCGTGCCTGATTCCTAAACCTAACCCCCCTTGCCCAGCCCTAAACCTATGATCGTGGGGATACGGGCGTCGGTATCCTTGCCCATTCGGAGTTCCAACGTCGGGATTCTGAAGAGTGTCGGGATCCCAGTGTCAGTATTCTGACTTCCGTAAACCCGACAGCTGGCATCTTTACCGCATCTCCTAATAGGTAATGCATATGTCCCAACATTTGGAGCATGTGTCCGCAGCTCTCCTCCCAGGGCAGCTATTGAGGTTTCACCCACTGCGTGTAGACGAAGAGGAAGAGATGAAAAATCATTGTTAGTGGATGAACAAGCAGAGAGACAAACTGCAAACAGTGGTGTGGTTGTGTAGAGAGAAAAATCTCTTTTTGTAAATATGTTACTCTAACCAGGGCCATCTTAACAGCAGTGTAGGCCCCTGGGCACAGCAATGCACTGGACCCCCTACCCATCCTCCAGTGGTAGGGGTAGGGGGTGGTATCAGCGGCAGCTTTGAAGTCCCGTGTGTGGTAGGGTTTGTCTATCTTCCGCTCAGCATGTAGGACCTGGAGCAGTGATTTCTGCTAATTACTCCTTTACTGCACAGATGGGGCTAAACTGTGGAAGGGGGCATTGGGCTGAATGAAGAAGCCCTGGTACATGACTTTTAGGGTGGTAGCGGGTGTTTAATATGTAGGGGAGGAGTGGATAGTGTAGTGGGCTTAATATTTATCATTTTGCGTTGAGAGGACAGCTTGCTTGACTACAGATATCTCAAGTTCCTGAAAATAGATTTCTCAGCTTTCAACGGGATAAAAAACTAGATTGTCCCACTTTTCACAAGGTACTGGGGAGTTAGGGCTCAGATTTCAAGAGCCAGAGCAATTCACCAATGAAAACCTAAAACTGCATATTAGGCGTGTGGAGCTGGAGCAGGGACCGGCTGCTTGAAGGCTGATATCTCTGGTTCTGTGCATAGTAGAGACAAGCTGCCAGTGTTCACCAAAAGGGGAGAGTCACAGCTTTTGGATTATACCCCCAGAAAAACTCTAAATCAGACAGAACCCAAGATATCTGGCTGGGAAGAACAATTAACAGGCTTGGATGGGGACCACTACTTTGAGGTCAGATATCTCCGGTTCCCCAGGGCCGATTTTCAAAAATCTGGTATCCTTGGAAAGAGGGGACCCTCAGCTATCAGCCTATGGCCCTTATACTCCTGGGGCCCTTGGGCAAGAGCCCATTGAGCCCATACGAAAAGACGGCCCTGACTCTAACTACTGAGGACATGGAAATTACCTAAAATAAGGACAATTATCCCAAAGGGCCCATTATTTTTATACAATACACACAGTGGGGGGATAAGTTCTCTCTTATAGTAATTAGTGGGGACCTTCAGAAAAGAAATTGGACCAGTAAATAATAAAAGCTATAAATTGCTAATATTTAGGGGTCAATCCAATTAGGTAGATTCAGCCTATGGGGCTACCGGAAAGTGCGGCTGTTGTAAGACAAACTCGCACCTAATAAAACTGACCCCTTAGTTGTTAAATGTGATAAAATAGTAAAATAATGGTGTAATTGTGGGCCTGATTCAGTTGTGGTTGTTGAAGTGATCGCTGCTGCAATCTTGCCGTTCATAATTGCATTGTGAGTCTGAGCAGTCGTAGGCTGAGCAAGTCTCCTAGACACAGGGGGCTCTCCAGCAGTAACACAGGTCGCAATGGGTAATTCATGCACGCACATGGAACGACGTTTGAACGGACCTGACACGCCTGTATACAGTTAGCCACCCCTGTTACCACCTCAAACGCTGACTTCCCGTCAATCACTTTGCGATGGGATCCTCTATGTGAGCTTGATTTCATTTTGTGCGCAGTGCAGCTTACACGCATACACAGTGAAAAAGCATTGAGCCACTTGGTGCAACAGCAGCTCTGCGTCCGCATCTGAATCAGGCCCCCTGAGCGGTAAGGAGAAGGACTCTAGGGAAAGGACTATGTCACCTTTATTATATGTAAAGATAGAGAAACAGTCACTTGTTACAGCTCCAATTCACATCATTTATACCATTCTGTACCATTTAATTATTTGGTTATTCTATGGGGGAGATGCATTAAGTCCTGCAGAGTGATAAAGTGGAGAGAGGTAAAGTACCAGCCAATCAGCCCCTAACTGCCATGTTACAGGCTGTGGCAAAAGGTGGTGAAGAGGGTTGGCGCTGAGAGAAATGGAAAATCAGTACTTATCATAAATGTCGGAGTATGTCAGTCGTGCAGGTATTTTTCTTATTCCCCTTTGGTTTTCTTATCCGAGTGTTCTTCCAATGAGTTTATCAATGTAAAAAATGAAAGATGGCTATAGGTTAAACACAGGTGTATCTTATATCTCTAAAGATACTATTTAGAGATACGGTCTACTTTCTTCCAGACTATGTATATTTGGTGGATATACCTGGCTTACATAATTAAATATATCATTAAACTCATCAAGGTTTCTTTTTGAAGATGATTAAGACAAATATCTCAGTCAGTAATGCTTCTGAAACGAATGCATACCTCCACTTACACAAAACAAAGTTGATAGCAGGCCTATCAAGGTATCTTTTATGCCGAGACCATATCCCTCATACTTCAATCACAATTCAAAATGTACAAGATGGAACAGCAAAAGTTGATCTCTATTGTGCGTACCTAACTTACACTTATATAGTGCGCTATCCTCTTATAAAGGTATCTTTTTGTGAAAAAGGTTCGTACCAGTACTCACAGATGATGTCATGTGTTATAAGCACATCAAGGTATCTTTGTCTTCTTTCAATTATATGGAGACTTTTATAAAAGTGTAACAATGTTTTAATAAAATTACAAACAAAACAAATAAAAGTAAAATATTGGCTGCAGGAGGCTGCCGTCCGTAATGGGGATTGGTCAGACCAGCTTCTTCCAGCACAAAGGGACCGGTACCCTATCGGACTGAATAGTAAATATACACAAGTGGTCGTACCTTTCCCACAGAACGGGTGGGGCGATGTCCAGCAGGCAATTGTCCTCACCAACGCGTTTCGAGTAGGTCACTCTTTGTCAAGGCTGATGGAGGACTGTATTGGTAAGGAATTTATAGTAAATGTCCGGGATTTAAACTCGATGACGTCACTTCCGGTTCCGGATGGTCCCGGAGAGACGTATATGGAAACAGCTTCTATTTCTCCTATTATAGATGAATTCATTGGTGGTAAGAGTGGTGTATATCTTAGGAGGCGGTGGAGCATGTTAGAAGACCATAAGAAAGTAAAAAAAGGTCTTATCGAACCGCCGCGACCGGAAGTGACGAACTGCGGCTTCTGGGTAATGTAGTTTTTAGAAACCGGAAGTCTTCGTTTCCATCGTGGTTAAGAGTACAGGCCAGGAACTGATGATGTAGGGATTCTGGGTATTGTAGTTTCTGTGTCCCGGAAGTCTTATATAGTAATACAGCCTGAAATTCTCAAACAGGAAGGATTCTGGGGTTTGTAGTGAAATTCAGTGGTTTCCCTGGCAACAGTCCCAAGTGGAACTTCAATAAAATATCAGAGTTGATCTATCCAGAAGTCTTCTATGTATTTATCCATTCTTAATTTCCACTAAGGCACTATTTAAGAGATGAAATTACATTAGTGATAATGTAATAATATATTGAAAAAATAGTTTTTACATAAGCAGTGAAGTTTCATTTCAAAAAAAGGTAAAGATGGTGAAAAATGACACAAAAGTGATTAATGTGTATGGATTCTATGACAGATTGTGAGGAAAAAGAGGGTGGAGAGACATTATATGTGAATATTTTGATATTTTAATATTTTATAGAAACCATTTGAGCTCAAAGTCTTGATTGAGTCCCCTAGGATTTAATGTTTTTAATTCAAAAATGGTTCGCATTTCTGTTCTGGCCAATCTACTTTCTACGTTTTTGTCTTTCCATGTTGCTTTAATATGTTTCAAGCCAACGAATCTTTCTACATGATTAATTGAGCAGTTATTGATATTTTTGAAGTGATTTGAGAGGTGGTGTGTTTGGAGTCCTTTTTTAATGTTTCTTAAATGCTCTGAGATTCTTATTTTTAATGGTCTCGTCGTCCTTCCTATGTACGCTAGTCCACAGGAGCATTCCACTAAGTATACAACATTCGGAGTGTTGCAGGTGATGAAGTCTGTGATTCTCATGGACTTGTTATTGATCTTAAGTTCTGTATATTTAGAATTTGGATCTTTGATGTTTCGGCAGCCTATACACATACACTCCTGTGGAATCCTTTGGTTCTGATCAAACTTCTTGATGGTAATGGAAGAGTGCTTTTTACTATATGATCCTTGAGATTTTTAGACTTGCGGTATATAAATGAGGGTTTGTTGGGGATTATTTTGTTTAGAACTGGATCACGTTGGAGGAGGTGCCAATTTTTTTGAAATATTGTTTCCAGTTGCTTATATTGGGCATCATATTTAGTAATGAATGCCCATTTGAACTTGTCCTTATCTTTCTCTTTTTGGTTTCCCTCTCTCTTTATTGGTTGCAGCAAAGTTTCTCTTTCTTTTTTCTCTGTTTCTTCGATTACTTGGTTCAACATCTCTTCTTTATATCCCTTCTCCATAAAATTGCGCTTCAACTGTTCCATTTGGTCCTTGCAGATTTCTTTCTTGCTGCAGTTGCGTTACACACGTAGGAATTGGCTTTTTGGTACTCCTTTGAGCCAGATGTTGTGATGTTGGCTGTCCGTAGGTATATAGGTATTGACGTCTGTTGGTTTATGGAAAGTTTTTGTTTGTATGTTGTTGTCTTCTATATAGATGGTTAAATCCAAAAAGTTTATTTGAATTTTGCTGTGTGACAAAGTGAGATTGATGTTGAATTCATTCTCATTAATTGATTTAAAAAATTCCAACAAGGAGTTTTCACTGCCTTCCCATAGAAGTAACACGTCATCTATGTATCTTTGCCATTTTATTAACTGGGAACCCCAAGCTACGCTACTGTAGATGTTCTTCTCTTCCTAATAATTCATGAATAAATTGGCGTAGCTTGGGGCAAATTTAGCTCCCATTGCGGTTCCCGTACGTTGTATGTAGAAATCGCTGTTGAAAAAGAAATAGTTATTCTCTAGAATAAATGTTATGGCATCGATGATGAAGTTCTTTTTTTCTACAGAATAATCTGACTTATCCAAGGACCATGTTATTGCTTCCAATCCTTTGGTATGTTGGATGCAAGTGTATAATGATGTAACATCTGCTGAAGCAAGGATGCGATCCGTGTTCCATTCGAAGTTTCTCAGTTTATTAAGTGTGTCCCCTGTGTCCTCCAAATTTGCTCTTTACTACTAAAGGTTGCAGAAAGGAATCTATAAGCGACGATAAGTTAGATGTCAAGCTATTGGTTCCAGCAATAATGGGTCTTCCTGGTGGATTGTTAAGATCTTTATGAATCTTAGGGAGTATGTATATGCTTGGAGTGGTTGAATCTAATACATCAATGAAATCATACTCATCTTTAGAGATTCCTCCTTTCTTCAGATGTTCCTGCATTAATTGTTCAAAATTCTCTTTGATTTTATTTCTGGGATCACCGTTTAGTTTGCCATAAGTTGTAGTATCGGCCAGTTGTCTATAGACCTCTTTGGTGTAATTCTCTTTATCAAGAATGGCAATTCCACCTCCTTTATCACAAGGCTTGATCACTATTGTCTCATCTTTAGCCAGATTTTGAATCATACCTTTCTCCTTTTTGGTGAGATTTGGCCTGGTACGAATTTTGACGGAAAGTGGTGCTCTCTCTACTTATTAACTTTTTCATCCCAAAGCCACGATCCTGCCTCATAGAGTCCCAGGTTATCTGCATCCACTGTATGTGTGCTTATCCTCCATACTGCCCTCTTTATTCCTGTAACGCTACATTTTTATTCCTAAATATGTTGTTCCTTCCTGCACTTCTCCTATTTATGTGTCCTTGTACCTGTATTCCCTGTTCTGTCTATCTTGTCTTGCCTTTCAGCGGACTATACTGCACTCTGTCTTCCTTACCCCCCTCCATTATACCCTGCTATGTAGGACTCACCTCCTCCTACCTGTCTTCCTGCATGGAAACTGGAAATGTCAGCAGCTGTAGATAGAATGTTACAGGAAGAAGCATTGTGATGTCACGGGCTAGTGATGTCACAAGCTAGGTGTGATGTCACAGTAACCAGCAGCAAAGCTACAGAGTTACAGCTATCTTACATATGCATTTTCTACATCAATTTCAACTGGATATACATGAGTTTCTAGTTTAAAAAAAAATGAGACAAGTGTAGAAAATGAAGTATAAGGCAATGTTGTACAGTGTGCCTCAATATATACAGTAGGTAAAGGGAAAACATAAGTGACAGGAATTTCTAGACAAAATCACCACTTATATTTTATAAGGAAATAAAGCTCATTATCTAAGGGGCAGAATTAATCATTTTCCGTTGTGTGTGTGTGTGTGTGTTTATATATATATATATATATATATAGAGAGAGAGAGAGAGAGAGAGAGAGAGAGAGAGCGAGAGAGAGAAAGAGAGAGTTATACTAACTATACTATCCCATTAAACCTTAAAACTCACAAATTATACAGTTTCTGTGGCTGGCTGACCTCAAGTCTGCATTTCACCTGGTTTAATCAGCCACAGAACCTGTGTAACCCATGAGCGTATAAAGAGGTGAAGAAATAAGAGTTGTTTTTTATGTGGTGCACTAGAAATGTATTATCCAATACCAGCGTATATAAAACTGTAAGGCGGACCCGCAAAGTGACATTCACAGGGAATAGGTAATGACATCCACTCGACTTGTTCACACCCGCTAGATGTCTTGGAAAGAGGTTGAGTGGACAGTGAGCGTGGCTGTGTCCTGTGGCACCACATGGCACCATCAGTGCCGTTTCTAGCGGCGGGCGAGCCGTGCAACCGCACGGGGCGCCCGCCGCGGCACTTTGCATGTACTTATGTCTCCCTCCTCCCTCTTCCCGAGCACTCCTGCTCGGGGGGCGGGGTTTCGCAGAATGACGCGTTTGCGTCGTGACGGCACAACGCAATCGCGTCATTCCGCGAAACCCCCCCCCCCAGCAGGAGTACTCAAGAGGGAGAAGGAGCAGACAAGCCAGGGAGGAGGAGCAGACAAGCCAGGGAGGAGGCGGCCGGCGCGAGGGAGGTGAGGCGGCCCGACCCGAAGAGCGGGAAGATCTTCTATGTGTAAGTAGTCTCTCTCTCTCCTCTCTCTCTCTCTCTCTCCCTTCCTTCCCCCCACTTGACACCTGCCTGCCGCACTCTGTAAAATGGGGACACCTGCCTGCGTACTGTGTAAAATGGGGACACCTGCCTGCCGCACTTTGTAAAATGGGGACACCTGCCTGCCGTGCTGTGTAAAATGGGGACACCTGCCTGCTGCACTGTGTAAAATGGGGACTCTTGCCTGCCGTGCTGTGTAAAATGGGGACACCTGCCTGCCGCGCTATTTAAAATGGGGACACCTGCCTGCGTACTGTGTAAAATGGGGACACCTGCCTGCCGCGCTGTGTAAAATGGGGACACCTGCCTGCCGTGCTGTATGAAATGGGGACACCTGCCTGCCATGCTGTGTAAAATGGGGACACCTACCTGCTGCGCTGTTTAAAATGGGGACACATGCCTGCGTACTGTGTAAAATGGGGCCACATGCCTGCCGCGCTGTGTAAAATGGGGACACCTGCCTGCCGTACTGTGTAAAATGGGTACACCTGCCTGCCGTACTGTGTAAAATGGGTACACCTGCCTGCCGCACTTTGTAAAATGGGGACACCTGCCTACCGTACTGTGTAAAATGGGGACACGTGCTTGCCATACTGTGTAAAATGGGGACACATGCCAGCTGTAATGTGTAAAATGGGGACTTTTGATTTTTTATTTTTTTTCCCTGTGGTGGCCGTGATGATATCAGATGAGACCACGCCCATTTTAATCAGGCCATACACCCTTGTCGGGAGCGTGCGCATGCTTTTTCTTTTTATAGCTATGGGGGGGGGGGCATTTTTTTTTCATAGCAATGGGAGTGCATTTTGAAATCTCGCACTGGGAGCCAAAGTGGCTAGAAACGGCCCTGGGCACCATTGTACCGACAGCCAGACTGCTGAGAACAGAACCTGGAGGGTACAGAAACATTTTTGTTTTCATTTCATCTCATAACACTCCACCCAAAGCTACTATTCTGGTTATCCTATCAACTAGGACAACAATGAAGGTGACTCCATAACATTTCTTCCATTGTTTTTCCATGTCACAGAAACATTGCATGTGTGTTACAGGTCACCATCCTAATCATCTCTCCTTCACTTCACAGTAATGTCATTGTTAGTGATACATTATTTGGATCAAGTATCAAAAGGAAACTTAGGTATAAGAGTCTGGCCGGCATATCACTTATTGCATGACGACCTTGTGCCTGCGCTGTACTGTATGTAGACGGAGCATTTGGTTTTGCTAATGACTTACATAGACTCCATAAGAGGGCATGCTGACATAGCATATTGTTGAATGTTAACATGTATGATCTTAAACTCCATCTATAAATGTTCTGTTGCGAGACTTCCAATATGCTCAGAATATTGCTACTGTGAAAGATGATTTAGTATATACTAGCTGGAGTACTCGGCGTTGCCCCAGATTTCAAGAATGTCTGTTTACAAAAATAAATGTAAATATAATTAAACACACAGTATAAATAACATTGTAGATAGCCGAATACCCGTGCTTTGGTACGGGATGAGGATGGTAAATTAGAATGATAGTTTGTTAATTTACATTGATTGGAGATCTAGTATATAGGCATATCTTGCTTCCTTGATGCACTTTGTGTAGTGGCTGACTGGCTGCACCCCTTTTTGGTCCCCCAATGGACCCTACTCTTCCCACTATACAACTCTCAGTTTGTGGCTACCTGCTGCCTCCATTCCCCTCCTCACATCATGTCACTGGCTCTGTCACATGCAGCCCCGTCATCACTGAGATATCATGCATGTCCTGATATAGGGTGTGGTGCTGGCGCACCCATAGGGATGCTAGTGGTGTGTTACCCTCACAGTGTTTGTTCCCAGAGTGTAAGTCATATGTGTAGCAAGTTTGGTGTAAATTGCTCCAGGCATTCCAGAGTTATGCTGACTGCTGAAAAACTCTGTGCTGCTGCCCCACCCCTAGGGGTGCTAGGGGTGTCCCACCCCCACAGTGTTTGTTCCCAGCTTGCAAGTCATATGTGCAGGGCCGGCGCCACCATTAGGCAGCTTTAGGCAGCTACCTATGGGCGTCGGCACTTGGAGGGCGGCGCTGTGTTAAGCAAAAAAATAAATAAAAATTTGACAGGATGTGCGGCGCCTGTTCACTTGGTGTAGTTGGGGTTTTTTTTGTGTGAACTTTGGAGTCTCTCAGGCTGCAGTGCTGTGTAACATGGCAGCTGCAGCCTGCAGGCACGGAGGATGTAGCTGTACCGATGTAACGGGGGAGGGTGGGGAGGACCAAGCCTGGCCCGGCCTGCTCTGCCCAGCTCCCGCCCGGAGGACAGTGCAGTGCCGTGATTCGCGGGGATTTAGGGGGCGGAGCCTAATGCTGTGAAGTGCCCGCCCCCATCAGATGATCGGAGACCTGTGCTGCTATGCTACTGTAGTAATCAGGTAGTGTAACTCAGTCTCTCTCTGACACTCTATCTCTCTCTCCCTGACTCTCTCTCTCTTCCGGACTCTCTCTTCCTGGCACTTTCTCCCTCACTCTCTCTTCTGGCACTCTCTCTCCCTGACACTCTCTCTCCCTCCCTCTTTTCCTGGCACTCTCTCTCTCCCTCACTCTTTTCCTGGCACTCTCTCTCCCTCACTCTCTTCCTGGCAAACTCCCTCACTCTCTTCCGTGCACACTCTCTCCCTCAGTCTCTTCCTGGCACTGTCTCTCCCTCAGTCTCTTCCTGGCACACTCTCTCCCTCACTCTTTTCCTGGCGCTGTATCTCCCTCACTCTCTTCCTGGCACTGTCTCTCCCTCACTCTCTTCCTGGCGCTGTCTCTCCCTCACTCTCTTCCTGGCACTGTCTCTCCCTCACTCTCTTCCTGGCACTGTCTCTCCCTCACTTTCTTCCGGGCACTCTCCCTCACTCTCTTCCGGGCACTCTCTCTCTCTCCCTCACTCTCTTCCTGGCACTGCCTCTCCCTCACTCTCTTCCTGGCACTGTCTCTCCCTCACTCTCTTCCTGGCGCTGTCTCTCCCTCACTCTCTTCCTGGCACTGTCTCTCCCTCACTCTCTTCCTGGCACGGTCTCTCCCTCACTTTCTTCCGGGCCCTCTCCCTCACTCTCTTCCGAGCACTCTCTCTCTCCCTCACTCTCTTCCTGGCACTGTCTCTCCCTCACTCTCTTCCTGGCACTCTCCCTCACTCTCCCTCACTCTCTCCCTCACTCTCTTCCGGGCACTCTCTCTCCCTCACTCTCTTCCGGGCACTCTCTCTCCTTCACTCTCTTTCTGGCACTATCTCTCTCTCACTCTCTTCCTGGCACTCTCCCTCACTCTCTTCCAGGCACTCTCCCTCACTCTTTTCCCGGCGCTGTCTCTCCCTCACTCTCTTCCGGGCACTCTCTCTCCCTCACTCTCTTTCTGGCACTGTCTCTCCCTCACTCTCTTCCTGGCACTCTCTCTCTCCCTCACTCTCTTCCTGGCACTCTCCCTCACTCTCTTCCGGGCACTCTCTCTCCCTCACTCTCTTCCGGGCACTCTCTTTCTGGCACTGTCTCTCCCTCACTCTCTTCCTTGCACTCTCTCTCTCCCTCACTCTCTTCCTGGCACCGTCTCTCTCTCTCTCTCTGACTCACTATGTCTGGGGCCTTCCCCTGCCTCCTCCTCATGCATCGTTCGCTTCCCTGCCCTGACGATCAAGATTCGCTCCCTCCGTCGGTTCTTGTGCATAGCTGCATGCCCTAATTTACCCAGTGCTGCAAGTATGGCGGTACGGCATACCTGTAAGAAAATCCCAGCAGGTACGCCGTACCGCCGGGCCGCCACCTTGCAGACACACTAGGCCTTGGAGAAAGGAGAGCACAGCATGCGCCTCTCCTCTCCTGCCTGCGAGTCCCGAGTCCGGCAGCGGCGGCGTGCACTGAGCCAGTACGTGAGCCAATCAGGAGCCACTGCTGCCGGACCGCAAGCCCTGATTGGCTCGCGGACCGGCGCCAGTTCAGCAGACCGGACTGAGGGCAGGAGAGGGACAGGAGGAGCGCGTGCTGCGCTCTCCTCTCCCCAGCAGAAGATAGTGCCAGTCCCAGGCAGCAGCAACAACGGTAAGTTGCACTGCTGGGGCATATCTGGCACTCTGGGGGCATGTGTATCTGGCACTGTGGGGGCATATCTGGCACTGTGGGGACATATCTGGCTCTCTGGAAGCATGTATATCTGGCACTGTGGGGGCATGTATATATGGCACTGTGGGGGCATATCTGGCACTGTGGGGGCATGTGTATCTGGCACTGTGGGGGCATATCTGGCACTGTGGGGGCATGTGTATCTGGCACTGTGGGGGGATGTATATCTGGCACTGTGGGGGCATATCTGGCACTGTGGGGGCATGTATATCTGGCACTATTGGGGTATGTATATCTGGCACTGTGGGGGCATATCTGGCACTGTGGGGGCATATCTGGCACTGGGGGCATGTGTATCTGGCACTGTGGGTGCATATGTGTATCTGGCGCAGTGGGGGCATATCTGGCACTGTGGGGGCATATGTGTATCTGACACTCTGGGGCAATGTGTATCTGACACTCTGGGGCAATGTGTATCTGGCACTGTGGGGACATATATGGCACTACTGGGGGCATTTGTGTATCTAGCACCATGGGGCATTTGTGCATCTGGCACTGTAGGAGCATATCTGGCACGGTGGGGGCGTATCTGGCACTGTGGGGGCATATGTGTATCTGGCACTATTGGTGTCATAAGTGTATCTGGCCCCCCATATGTGTATCACGCCCCCATTTTCATTGGCCACGCCCCATGTGGCATTTGGCCACACCAATTTTTTCTGGCGCGCGCACACAGTACCTCTAAGACATTTTTTCTACTTACACCACTGAATTTACCACAGTATTACTTATTGCGTAAAATCAAGACGCTGTGGTAAAAATCAGTGGTTGAGTGGTTGTTGATATCGGTTACAGCCACATGTTCTGTTGCCCTAAATCCCTCCCCTGGAGGTTGCCTATTGTCATCTCCTCCTGTGCACAGTCAATGGTGGCGCACGGCCTCACACACAGACAGCAGGGCGATTGTAAAACCGACGTATGTGTTACGCATACCAGGCTATGAGTCCTGGCATAGTGTACTGTAGCGGGCACACACCTGCTTCACAAATTTTATGGAGGCGCACACCAGCCGCGGATACCGGGGAGCGATGCTCCCGCTACCCGTACACAGAAGGGGAAGCCTGCAGGAGCATAATCATGTGGGTAGCAGGAGGGTCAGTCGGAGTCAGCGGGCTGTTGTAATGTGGGTGCTACGCTGTGGCGCGATGCATATTTATCATGGCAGCGCCAAGACAAGATTTAAAGTGACACATCTGTAGCAGGTGGCATTAGTCCTCCCATACCTTCCACTGTATATTACACAGCAGCAGCAGTATACATCCCTCTCTCCTGGCTCACTAGCGGCTGGGCTGGCACACAGTCTATAAACAGTATATATATATATATATATATAAATGTATGTATATCGTTCACGCCTTCACAACGTTGGCCAGATGTGACCATCTTTTGCACTAATACAGAAGTTGTTGTTTTATCAAAATCCAGAGTGCTGCTGCCTTCTTGTCTTTTTGTACTATCATCTGCTGCGGTGGGCAATACACAAAAGCCGGCATGCCCTATATACTGTATGCTTAGGGAAGTTCTTAACTGGTTGCCTTCACAGTAGAACTATATATATAAGTCGAAGGGTGCGGCACTCCAAGCATATAAGAAGAACACATCAGTGCTGCCATTGATGTGTTATTACGCTTGGAGTGGCGCATTCTGGGACTTATATATATATACACATCTAAACCTCTCCCTAATCATAACCCCAATACAGTACCTTAACCCAAACTGATAAGCCAACCCTAATATCCTTCCTATCCCTAATACCCTAACCCAAAATCGCTAAAACAACCCTAATACCCTATCCCTAATATCCTAACCCAGACTGGATGGCCCTATTCGGTTCTTATCTGCCGTCAGATTCTATGTGTAGAAAATTTATTTGGTGTAGCACACACATTTATCAAGTGGGTTGGGTATGGGGGGGTGGGGGCGCTGAAGATTTGCCTAGGGTGCTGAGAAACCTTGCACCGGCCCTGCATATGTGAACCAAGTTTGTTGTAAATTGGTCCAGGCATTCGGGAGTTATGCTGTCTCCTGACATATTCTGTGTTGCTGTCCCACCCCTAGGGGTGTCTAACCCCCACAGAGTTTGTTTGCAGATTCTAAGTCAGATGTGTACCAAGTTTGGAGTAAATTGCCCCAGGCCTTCCACAGTGATGCTGTCTCCTGACCAGTGGCGGAACAAGCAAGCGGTGGGCCCAGGTGCAACAAAATGCTTTGGGCCCCCCCCCCCCATCCCATCCAAGTCCACCCCATGGGCAGTGCGCGCCGTAGGCGCGCGCAAAAATACATAGTGGCGTGGCTTCGTGGGGAAGGGGTGTGTCCACAAAATAATACCAATTCATAAAACGGTGCACAGTAGTCTCCATTCTTCAAATTACGCCGCACAGTAGCACCACTACACCAGGTAGAGACCCTTTTACTCCTTACAGCGAACAGATTCCCCTTTTTACACATAACGGCAGACAGCGTGCACTTTTTACACATAACGGCAGACAGCGTGCCCTCGTTACACATAGCGGCAGACAGCATACACTTTTTACACAATGGCAGACAGCGTGCCCTCGTTACACATAGCGGCAGACAGCGTGCCCTCGTTACACATAGCGGCAGACAGCGTGCACTTTTTACACATTACGGCAGACAGCGTCCCCATTTTACACATTACGGCAGACAGCGTCCCCATTTTACACATTACGGCAGACACCATACACTTTTACACATAACGGCAGATAGCGTGCCCTTTTTACACATTACGGCAGGCAGATTCTACCTTTTTACACATAGCGGCAGGCAGATTCCCCATTTTTATACATAGCGGCAGGCAGATTCCCCATTTTTATACATAGCGGCAGGCAGATTCCCCATTTTTACACATTGCGGCAGGCAGATTCCCCATTTTTACATTGCGGCAGGCAGATTCCCCATTTTTACACATTGCGGCAGGCAGATTCCCCATTATTACATTGCGGCAGGCAGATTCCCCATTTTTACATTGCGGCAGGCAGATTCCCCATTTTTACATTGCGGCAGGCAGATTCCCCATTTTTTACATTGCGGCAGGCAGATTCCCCATTTTTATACATAGCGGCAGGCAGTCCCCCCTTTTTACACATTGCGGCAGGCAGTCCCAACAAATAAAAAAAGAAAGAAAGAAAGAAAGAAAGAAAGAAAGAAAGAAAGAAAGAAAGAAAGAAAGAAAGAAAGAAAGAAGGAAGAATTATACTTACCCTCTCTGTTGGCTCAGGCTCCTCGGTGCAGCTTCCCGGGCAGTAGAGAAGAAGGAGGAGGGAGGTGAAGGAGGGAGCCGCAGCAGCGCTGTGTTACTGGTGGAGGCGCTGCTGCTGCTGTCCCTCTGCTTCCCTATAGGCTGTTCTCAGAGACAGCCTATAGTGAAGCAGAGGAGCAGCAGCAGCAGCGCCTCCACCAGTAACAAAGCGCTGCTGCGGCTCTCTCCTTCACTGAGAGACTGTGACCTGTTTGTATATGAGGGAGGGAGGGACGGACCCTCCTCCCTCCTTCGTGTGCGGGTGGCCAGAATCGTTCCTTATGACGGGCGGGTCACGGGAGCGCTGGTGTGCGGCTGCGGCATGACATACAATGAGTCATTGTGACTCATTCATGTAATGCCGGCCGGCGGCTGTGGGCCCTTGAGTGCGGCGGGGCCCCAGTGCAATGCACTGCCTGCCCCGCCAGTAGTTCCGCCCCTGCTCCTGACATACTTTGTGCTGCTGTCCCACCCATTAGGGGTGCTAGGGGTGTCTGACCCCCACAGTGTTTGTTTCCACAGTGAAAGTCATATGTGTATTAAGTTTGTTGTAAATTTCTGCAGGCATTCCAGAGTTATGCTGTCTGCTGAAATACCCAGTGCTGCTGCCTTACCACCTAGGGGTGCTAGGGGTGTCTTCCACCCACAGTGTTTGTTCCCAGATTGTAAGTCATATGTATACCAAGTTTTGAGTACATTGCTCTAGCAATTCCAGAGTTATGCTGTCTCCTGATGTACTCTCTGCTGCTGTCTGCCCCCCTAGGGGTGTCTTCCTCCCACAGTGTTTGTTCCCAGATTGTAAGGCATATGTGTACCAAGTTTTGAGTACATTGCTCTAGCAATTCTGGAGTTATGCTGTCTCCTGATGTACTCTGTGCTGCTGTCTGCACCCCTAGGGGTGTTAGGGATTTCTAATTGTTTTAGTTGCCTCCGCCGTGTTTTAATACGCTCGTATGTCAAATTTCACGATTGTCGCTTGTAAACTGTGGATTTGTATAGAAAGACAGAATTACGGTTTTTCGCTTTTATATAGTAGATACACTTAGAGTTACTTTGATATGTGACTGTCATACTTGGCAACATTTTATAACAAGTTCCAGGAATGCTTGGTGGCTGAGCCCAGTGCATGGTGGAATGTCATGTGCGGATCTGTCTAGGAGGCCCTTGGTGCACTACAACTCCCATCGTGCCATGTTTACTTGACTTCCTTATAATGTGATGATTTGTTTTTAATTCATGTTAATTACTCATGTTCCATACATTTTCATTTATACCACTTAATGTGCGCATAACACAGTGTTTATAGGGCCTAATTCAGACGTGATCGCTCGCTAGCGTTTTTTGCAGCACTTCCATCAGGTCAGAACTGCACATGCGTATGCACCACAATGTGCAGGCACGTCATACAGGTACAAAGCGGTTCGTTGCTCTGCGATGGGTTTGTGCAAAGAATCTAATCGCATGGGCGATCGCAAGGAGATTGACAGGAAGAAGGCATTTGTGGGTGTCAACTGACCGTTTTCTGGGAGTGGTTGGAAAAACCCAGGCATTCCCAAGCGTTTGCAGGGCGGGTGTCTGACATGAATTCCGGTCCCGGACAGGTTGAAGTGATCGCAGTGGCTGAGTAAGTCCTGGGCTACTCAGAAACTGCACAAAATCTTTTTGTACTGCTCGGCTGCACATGCGATCGCACACCTGCACAGATAAAATACACTCCCCGGTGGGCGGCAACTATGTGAATGCAGGACTGCAAAAAACAGCTAGTGAGCTATCAGGTCTGAACTGGCCCCATAGATACTCCAGAAACCCCATGGGGCTGTTTTACTGGTCCATGTCAGGTTTAGCCATCCAAGTGTGAGGTCAAATTGATCAATAATCCTGGGCCGCAGCTCCAGAGGCGGGATGGGCCTGCGTGTGGCCAGCTGTACAGTGGAGACATCGGATAACAACCCATGTCCTCTCATGCTTTACAGTGTTTAGATGCAAAATTGGGGGTGGGTGTTTGGTAGGCTAAAGCACTGGGGCTCGTTACAAATACTGGAATCTATTTACTAAGCCTTGGAGAGAGATATAGTGGATGGAGATAAGTACCAGTCAATCAGCTGCTAACTGTCATATTATAGGCTGGATTTGAAAAAAAGACAGGAGCTGATTGGCTGGTACTTTATCTCCATCCACTTTATCTCTCTCCAAGGCTTAGTACATAGAACCCATTGTATGCAGTGGTTGTGGGGCTGATCAAATGGTTAAAAAATAGATACTTTTTTGCTGGTGAGCTACAGGGCCCAGATATCACACAATTACCAAGTTCTTGGCTGCCAGTTGGGAGGGGTATGACGCAACCATGTGGGCAGTGCAGGGGCATGACAGCAGAATCGCATCATTAAGGCACAGTATATAAAGCCACGATTACATCATTGTAAAGTGGGGGAAGGGGCCATGATGATGGGATTCAGCAGGAATAGCGTCATCAGCTCGCCTGGACTGGTCACTTCACATGAGAAGTGGGCATCAGCGTGTGGAACTGAGGTGTTACTGAAGATATGCCTACACCTTGGTGCCTGCTATCCTGGAGTCTCCAAGACATTGCGGGAGAATAGGCAAGTACCATATGCTCTATCATGCGTTGGGATCGTGTAACTGGCGGATGGGATCCCAGCGGTCAGCATCCTAAGCCAGATTGCCGGTGGGGGTACGAGTGCAACAGAGCCCCATGCAGGCTCGCCA
Source organism: Pseudophryne corroboree (assembly GCF_028390025.1). Classification (NCBI taxonomy): domain Eukaryota; kingdom Metazoa; phylum Chordata; class Amphibia; order Anura; family Myobatrachidae; genus Pseudophryne; species Pseudophryne corroboree. The sequence continues at coordinate 365,267,886 of NC_086452.1, forward strand.
AGGACATAGCTACCATAGGTGCAGGGAGTGCAGCTGCTATGGGACCCAGAGCTGAGAGAGGCCACCTTCCCTGTCACAGTTACATGTGTTATATACAGGGTGTAGGTGTAGCTACCATAGGTGCAGGGAGTGCAGATGCTATGGGACCCAGAGCTGAGAGGGGTCACCTTCCCTGTCACAGTTACTGTACATGTGTTATATACAGGGTGTAGCTACCATAGGTGCAGGGAGTGCAGCCAGGGCCGGCGCTTCCATTAGGCAGCTTTAGGCAGCTGCCTATGGGCGGGTGATCTGAAGGGGCGGCCCGCTGAGAATGCCCTGGAAAATTTATGCTGCAAAGTGAAGGTATGCAGCGCTACAGTGAGGAGGGCGGCGCTGTAGTGGCGGGTCACGGCATCACGCTGAGGAGCAGCAGTGGCAGGGGAGAGGATTTGTCTTAGTGTCAAGAGGTGCAGAGCGCGTATCTACAATAGAGTGACAGAGGCGGCATTTTGAATGCTGCACTAGCTGTGAGCCAATTGCAGCTAGTGCAGCATTCAAAATGCCGCCGCTGTCACTCTATTTCAGGTCCGTGCGCTACACCGCTTGACAGTGGCCTTGCAGCAGCCTTGAGGTGTCCGGCTTAGACTCTGTTCCGGACACTGATGTATTTGAAACCCCCGAGCTGCTGCAGGATAGGAAAGGTCCTTCTCCACCTTCCGGGAAGAAAAGGTGCTTGATTGTTAAGAAGGTTTCTGAACAATCAATTATTGCATTGGTGGCTATTGTGGAGTTAAATGCTTGAAAGTTGAAGAGCTCTCCATAAGTGAATTTTGACCAAAAGGTGTAGCGCTGTATTGCTCTCATTTTTCACATTACATACAACACGAAAGTGTTCTTTAGTCTATTTGTTGTTAATAGAGAGTTGATAAAGTATGGGCAATATCCTCTGTCCCTTCTAAAAATTCTTCAGCAGCGCCAGAGTCAGCAGCAGCGCCCTCTGTGTACACTGTAACCTGCAGATACACTACTGCTCTCCCACATGCCCCCACATCCACTGACCAATCACAGTGGCACCAGCTGCGAGAGGTCCACACTGTACACAGGAACAAGCCCACCAGCCGGCCAAACAGAGGTCACCGCACAATGCCAGTTGAACACAGACATAAATATATCAAGTCAACACTTTTTCATCTAAGGGGGTGTGCGTGGGGGGGTGGGGGGCGGCTGGTCATGAGTTTTGCCTAGGGTGCCAAATTACCTTGCACTGGCCCTGAGTGCAGCTGCTATGGGGCCCAGTGCTGAGAAGGGCTACCTTCCCTGTCACAGTTACATACCTCCCAACTTTGCTCTTGCTTGAAGAGGGACACACGCGTGGCTTCGGGCGTGGCCTATAAAATGGGGGTGTGGCTTCACGGGAGGACCTGCGATCGCGAGCCACACCCCCGTTTTCATCACTGAGGGGGCATGCCCAGCGCACTGTGAGCCACTGGCATGACCCCTCTCCCTCTGACTCCAGTAAATAGACGCTGTGCGCATGCGCACAGCGCCTATTCACCGCTGCTCTGCTAAGCAGGGCAGCGACAGACAGAGCCTCCCAACTGCCCCCCCCCCCCCCCATGGTGGGAGACTGCGGCCCATGGGCGGGACAGTCCCCAAAAATCGTGACTGTCCTGTGAAAATCGGGACAGTTGGGAGGTATGCAGTTACATGTTTTATATACAAGGACGTGGCTACCATAAGTGTAGGGAATGCAGCTGCTATGCAGAGCTGAGAAGGGCAACCTTCCCTGTCACAATTACATGTGTTATATACAGGGTGTAGCTACCATAGGTGCAGCTACTATGGGGCCCAGAGCTGAGAGGGGCCACCATCCCTGTCATAGTTACATGTTTTATATACAAGGGTGTAGCTACCATAGGTGCAGGGAATGCAGCTATGCCAGCTACTATGGGGCCAGAGCTGAGAGAGCCTGCGTTCCCTGTCACAGTTACATGTGTTATATATAGGGGTGTAGCTACCATAGGTACTGTGACTGACTACCAGTGCAATGCCTCACCTACTGGTGTGATCTCCACCTCCTGTGACACGATCCTCCTGCTGGTGCTGTGACTGCCTACCAGTGCAATGCCTCACCTACTGGTGTGATCTCCACCTCCTGTGATATGATCCACCTGCTGGTACTGTGACTGCCTACCAGTACAATGCCTCACCTACTGGTGTGATCTCCACCTCCTGTGACATGATCCACCTGCTGGTACTGTGACTGCCTACCAGTACAATGCCTCACCTACTGGTGTGATCTCCACCTCCTGTGATATGATTCTCCTACAGGTGATGTGACTGCCTACCAGTACAATGCCTCAGCTACTGGTGTGATCTCCACCTCCTGTGACATGATCCTCCTGCTGGTGCTGTGACTGCCTACCAGAGCAATGCCTCAGCTACTGGTGTGATCTCCACCTCCTGTGACATGATCCTCCTGCTGGTGCTGTGACTGCCTACCAGAGCAATGCCTCAGCTACTGGTGTGATCTCCACCTCCTGTGACACGATCCTACTGCTGGAGCTGTGACTGCTTACCATGCTGCATTAGTCTTGCTTACTAACACTGTGGGTAATGCTAACAGTTTGCTTAAGCACAATTTGTGTTGGGCCCCGCTTATAGCTGACTTACTCCAACCTACATGAGGCCACTTTTCATATATTTCCAGGGCCACTTTACATTCCCAATCCACCCCTGTCTGGCATGGAAAAATGTGAATGATAAATCAATGTAAATGTACCAGGAGGTATTGACAAGCCTTTATAACAGTATCTTATATTTTCCGGGAGATGTATCAAGCCGTGGAGAGAGATAAAGTTGAGTATTTGCCCAAATCAAATGAAGCTTCTAACTACAGGTATCATTCCATGTACTGTGCTAGATAAGTGACAGAAGATGATTGGGTGGTTTTGACATCTGCACTTTCTCTGACGTCCTAGTGGATGCTGGGCACTCCGTAAGGACCATGGGGAATAGACGGGCTCCGCAGGAGACTGGGCACTCTTAAAAGAAAGATTAGGTACTATATCTGGTGTGCACTGGCTCCTCCCTCTATGCCCCTCCTCCAGACCTCAGTTAGAATCTGTGCCCGGCCAGAGCTGGATGCACCTAGTGGGCTCTCCTGAGCTTACTAGAAAAGAAAGTATTTGTTAGGTTTTTTATTTTCAGTGAGATCTGCTGGCAACAGACTCACTGCTACGAGGGACTGAGGGGAGAGAAGCAAACCTACCTGCTTGCAGCTAGCTTGTGCTTCTAAGGCTACTGGACACCATTAGCTCCAGAGGGATCGAACACACAGGGCCCGACCTCGATCGTCCGTTCCCGGAGCCGCGCCGCCGTCCCCCTTGCAGAGCCAGAAGACGGAAGATTCCAGGAGAAAATCGGCGGCTGAAGACTCCGGTCCTCAATAAGGTAGCGCACAGCACTGCAGCTGTGCGCCATTGCTCCCACAGCACACCACACGCTCCGGTCACTGGTGGGCGCAGGGCGCTGGGGGGGGGCGCCCTTTGTTGGCAAAATGCACATAATACAGTTTTAAACTGTATATGTGCCTAATCCCCCGCCATAAATATTATTAAAAAAGCGGGAGAAGCCCGCCGCTGAAGGGGCGGGGCTATCTTCCTCAGCACAGCCAGTGCCATTTTCTCTTCACAGCTCCGCTGGAAGGACGCTCCCCAGGCTCTCCCCTGCAGTATACACTACGGAAAGGGTAAAAAAGAGAGGGGGGGGGCACATAAATTTAGGCGCAAAAGGTGATATAAGCAGCTATTGGGGGAAAATTCACTTTGTATTAGTGTAAATCCCTCTGTTATATAGCGCTCTGGTGTGTGCTGGCATACTCTCTCTCTGTCTCCCCAAAGGACTTTGTGGGGTCCTGTCCTCAGTCAGAGCATTCCCTGTGTGTGTGTGTGTGCGGTGTGTCGGTACGGCTGTGTCGACATGTTTGATGAGGACGCTTACGTGGAGGCGGAGCAGGAGCCGATAAGTGTGATGTCGCCCCCTGCGGGGCCGACACCAGAGTGGATGGATATGTGGAAGGTATTAACCGACAGTGTCAACTCCTTGCATAAAAGGTTCGATGACGTAACAGCTTTGGGACAGCCGGCATCTCAGCCCGCGCCTGCCCAAGCGTCTCAGAGGCCATCAGGGGCTCAAAAACGCCCGCTACCTCAGATGGCAGACACAGATGTCGACACGGAGTCTGACTCCAGTGTCGACGAGGATGAGACAAATGTACAATCCACAAGGGCCATCTGATGCATGATTACGGCAATGAAAAATGTGTTGCACATTTCTGACATTAACCCGGTTACCACTAAAAAGGGTATTATGTCTGGGGAGAAAAAGCAGCCAGTGACTTTTCCCCCATCTGATGAATTAAATGAATTGTGTGAAGAAGCGTGGTGTTCCCCAGATAAGAAATTAGTGATTTCTAAGAGGTTACTAATGGCGTACCCTTTCCCGCCAACGGACAGGTTGCGTTGGGAAACATCCCCTAGGGTGGACAAGGCGCTCACACGCTTATCAAAAAAGGTGGCACTGCCGTCTCAGGATACGGCCGCCTTAAAGGAGCCTGCAGATAGAAAGCAGGAGGCTATCCTGAAGTCTGTGTATACACACTCAGGTACTATACTGAGACCTGCTATTGCTTCTGCATGGATGTGTAGTGCTGCAGCAGCATGGTCTGATTCCCTCTCAGGGATACTATTTTGCTAACCATAGAGCATATTAAAGACGTAGTCTTATATATGAGGGATGCACAGAGGGACATTTGCCGGCTGGCATCTAGAATTAATGCAATGTCCATTTCTGCCAGGAGAGTATTATGGACTCGGCAGTGGACAGGTGATGCTGATTCTAAAAGGCACATGGAAGTTTGCCTTATAAGGGTGAGGAATTGTTTGGGGACGGTCTCTCGGACCTCGTATCCACAGCAACAGCTGGAAAGTCGACTTTTTTACCTCAGGTTCCCTCACAGCCTAAGAAAGCACCGTATTATCAAGTACAGTCCTTTCGGCCTCAGAAAGGCAAGCGGGTCAGAGGCGCGTCCTTTCTGCCCAGAGGCAGGGGTAGAGGGAAAAAGCTGCACCAGACAGCCAGTTCCCAGGAACAAAAATCCTCCCGTGCTTCCACTAAGTCCACCGCATGACGCTGGGGCTCCACAGGTGGAGCCAGGTGCGGTGGGGGCCCGTCTCCGGAACTTCAGCGACCAGTGGGTTCGCTCACAGGTGGATCTCTGGGTTCTACAAGTGGTATCTCAGGGATACCAGCTGGAGTTCGAGACGTCTCCCCCTCGCCGTTACCTCAAATCAGCCTTGCCGGCTACTCCCAAGGAAAGGGAGGTAGTACTGGCGGCAATTCACAAGCTGTACCTCCAGCAGGTGATAATCAAAGTTCCCCTCCTTCAACAGGGACGGGGTTACTATTCCACAATGTTTGTGGTACCGAAACCAGACGGTTCGGTGAGACCCATCCTAAATTTGAAATCCTTGAACACTTATATAAGGAAGTTCAAGTTCAAAATGGAATCGCTCAGGGCGGTTATTGCAAGCCTGGAAGAGGGGGATTTTATGGTGTCACTGGACATCAAGGATGCTTACCTACATGTCCCCATTTACCCACCTCACCAGGAGTACCTCAGGTTTGTGGTACAGGACTGCCATTACCAATTCCAGACGTTGCCGTTTGGTCTGTCCACGGCACCGAGGGTATTTACCAAGGTAATGGCCGAAATGATGATACTCCTTCGAAAGAAGGGAGTTATAATTATCCCGTACTTGGACGATCTCCTTATAAAGGCAAGGTCCAAGGAGCAGTTGTTGGTCAGAGTAGCACTATCTCAGGAAGTGCTACAACAGCACGGCTGGATTCTGAATATCCCAAAGTCGCAGCTGGTTCCTACGACGCGTCTGCTGTTCTTGGGCATGATTCTGGACACAGAACAGAAGAAGGTGTTTCTCCCGGATGAGAAGGCCAAGGAGTTGTCATCTCTGGTCAGAGACCTCCTGAAACCAAAACAGGTGTCGGTGCATCACTGCACGCGAGTCCTGGGAAAGATGGTAGCTTCTTACGAAGCAATTCCCTTCGGCAGGTTCCATGCAAGGATCTTTCAGTGGGATCTGTTAGACAAGTGGTCCGGATCGCATCTTCAGATGCATCGGCTGATCACCCTGTACCCGAGGGCCAGGGTGTCTCTGCTGTGGTGGCTGCAGAGTGCTCATCTTCTCGAGGGCCGCAGATTCGGCATTCAGGACTGGGTCCTGGTGACCACGGATGCAAGCCTCCGAGGTTGGGGGGCAGTCACTCAGGGAAGAAACTTCCAAGGACAATGGTCGAGTCAGGAGACTTCCCTACACATAAATATTCTGGAACTAAGGGCCATTTACAATGCCCTAAGTCAAGCAGAACCCCTGCTTCAAAACCAGCCTGTGCTGATTCAGTCAGACAACATCACGGCTGTCGCCCATGTAAACCGACAGGGCGGCACAAGAAGCAGGATGGCGATGGCAGAAGCCACAAGGATTCTCCGATGGGCGGAGAATCACGTGCTAGCACTGTCAGCAGTGTTCATTCCGGGAGTGGACAACTGGGAAGCAGACTTCCTCAGCAGGCACGACCTCCACCCGGGAGAGTGGGAACTTCATCCAGAAGTCTTCCAGTTGATTGTAAATCGTTGGGAAAGGCCACAGGTGGACATGATGGCGTCCCACCTCAACAAAAAGCTAAAAAGATATTGCGCCAGGTCAAGGGACCCTCAGGCGATAGCTGTGGACGCTCTAGTGACACCGTGGGTGTACCAGTCGGTTTATGTGTTCCCTCCTCTTCCTCTCATACCAAAGGTACTGAGGACAATAAGAAAGAGAGGAGTAAGAACTATACTCATCGTTCCGGATTGGCCAAGAAGAACTTGGTACCCAGAGCTACAAGAAATGATCTCAGAGGACCCTTGGCCTCTGCCGCTCCGACAGGACCTGCTACAGCAGGGGCCCTGTCTGTTCCAAGACTTACCGAGGCTGCGTTTGACGGCATGGCGGTTGAACGCCGGATCCTAATGGAAAAGGGCATTCCGGTTGAAGTCATTCCTACGCTGATAAAAGCTAGGAAGGATGTGACAGCAAAACATTATCACCGCATATGGCGAAAATATGTTGCTTGGTGTGAGGCCATGAAGGCCCCAACAGAGGAATTTCAGCTGGGTCGATTTCTGCATTTCCTACAGTCAGGAGTGACTATGGGCCTAAAATTGGGATCCATTAAAGTCCAGATTTCGGCCCTGTCTATTTTCTTTCAAAAAGAACTGGCTTCACTGCCTGAAGTTCAGACGTTTGTTAAGGGAGTGTTGCATATTCAGCCCCCTTTTGTGCCTCCAGTGGCACCTTGGGATCTCAACGTAGTGTTGGATTTCCTAAAATCACATTGGTTTGAGCCACTTCAGACCGTGGAGTTGAAGTATCTCACGTGGAAGGTAGTCATGCTGTTGGCCTTGGCCTCAGCTAGGCGTGTGTCAGAATTGGCGGCTTTGTCCTGTAAAAGCCCATATCTGATTTTCCATATGGACAGGGCAGAATTGAGGACTCGTCCCCAATTTCTCCCAAAGGTGGTATCAGCTTTTCATTTGAACCAACCTATTGTGGTGCCTGCGGCTACTCGGGACTTGGAGGATTCCAAGTTGCTGGACGTAGTCCGGGCCCTGAAAATCTATGTTTCCAGGACGGCTAGAGTCAGAAAAACTGACTCGCTGTTTATCCTGCATGCACCCAACAAGCTGGGTGCTCCTGCTTCTAAGCAGACTATTGCTCGCTGGATCTGTAGCACGATTCAACTTGCACATTCTGCGGCTGGACTGCCGCATCCTAAATCAGTAAAAGCCCATTCCACGAGGAAGGTGGGCTCTTCTTGGGCGGCTGCCCGAGGGGTCTCGGCTTTACAACTTTGCCGAGCTGCTACTTGGTCGGGATCAAACACTTTTGCAAAATTCTACAAGTTTGATACCCTGGCTGAGGAGGACCTTGAGTTTGCTCATTCGGTGCTGCAGAGTCATCCGCACTCTCCCGCCCGTTTGGGAGCTTTGGTATAATCCCCATGGTCCTTACGGAGTACCCAGCATCCACTAGGACGTCAGAGAAAATAAGAATTTACTCACCGGTAATTCTATTTCTCGTAGTCCGTAGTGGATGCTGGGAGCCCGTCCCAAGTGCGGACTTTCTTCAATACTTGTATATAGTTATTGCTTAACTATAGGGTTATTGTTCTGAGCCATCTGTTGAATGAGGCTCAGTTGTTGTTCGTACTGTTAACTGGGTATAGTTATTAGTGATGAGCGCCTGAAATTTTTCGGGTTTTGTGTTTTGGTTTTGGGTTCGGTTCCGCGGCCGTGTTTTGGGTTCGACCGCGTTTTGGCAAAACCTCACCGAATTTTTTTTGTCGGATTCGGGTGTGTTTTGGATTCGGGTGTTTTTTTCAAAAAACCCTAAAAAACAGCTTAAATCATAGAATTTGGGGGTCATTTTGATCCCATATTATTATTAACCTCAAAAACCATAATTTCCACTCATTTTCAGTCTATTCTGAATACCTCACACCTCACAATATTATTTTTAGTCCTAAAATTTGCACCTAGGTCGCTGGATGACTAAGCTAAGCGACCCTAGTGGCCGACACAAACACCTGGCCCATCTAGGAGTGGCACTGCAGTGTCACGCAGGATGTCCCTTCCAAAAAACCCTCCCCAAACAGCACATGACGCAAAGAAAAAAAGAGGCGCAATGAGGTAGCTGACTGTGTGAGTAAGATTAGCGACCCTAGTGGCCGACACAAACACCGGGCCCATCTAGGAGTGGCACTGCAGTGTCACGCAGGATGGCCCTTCCAAAAAACACTCCCCAAACAGCACATGACGCAAAGAAAAAAAGAGGCGCAATGAGGTAGCTGACTGTGTGAGTAAGATAAGCGACCCTAGTGGCCGACACAAACACCGGGCCAATTTAGGAGTGGCACTGCAGTGTCACGCAGGATGTCCCTTCCAAAAAACCCTCCCCAAACAGCACATGACGCAAAGAAAAAAAGAGGCGCAATGAGGTAGCTGTGTGAGTAAGATTAGCGACCGTAGTGGCCGACACAAACACCGGGCCCATTTAGGAGTGGCACTGCAGTGTCACGCAGGATGTCCCTTCCAAAAAACCCTCCCCAAACAGCACATGACGCAAAGAAAAAAAGAGGCGCAATGAGGTAGCTGTGTGAGTAAGATTAGCGACCCTAGTGGCCGACACAAACACCGGGCCCATCTAGGAGTGGCACTGCAGTGTCACGCAGGATGTCCCTTCCAAAAAACCCTCCCCAAACAGCACATGACGCAAAGAAACAAAGAGGCGCAATGAGGTAGCTGTGTGAGTAAGATTAGCGACCGTAGTGGCCGACACAAACACCGGGCCCATTTAGGAGTGGCACTGCAGTGTCACGCAGGATGTCCCTTCCAAAAAACCCTCCCCAAACAGCACATGACGCAAAGAAAAAAAGAGGCGCAATGAGGTAGCTGTGTGAGTAAGATTAGCGACCCTAGTGGCCGACACAAACACCGGGCCCATCTAGGAGTGGCACTGCAGTGTCACGCAGGATGGCCCTTCCAAAAAACACTCCCCAAACAGCACATGACGCAAAGAAAAAAAGAGGCGCAATGAGGTAGCTGACTGTGTGAGTAAGATAAGCGACCCTAGTGGCCGACACAAACACCGGGCCAATTTAGGAGTGGCACTGCAGTGTCACGCAGGATGTCCCTTCCAAAAAACCCTCCCCAAACAGCACATGACGCAAAGAAAAAAAGAGGCGCAATGAGGTAGCTGTGTGAGTAAGATTAGCGACCGTAGTGGCCGACACAAACACCGGGCCCATTTAGGAGTGGCACTGCAGTGTCACGCAGGATGTCCCTTCCAAAAAACCCTCCCCAAACAGCACATGACGCAAAGAAAAAAAGAGGCGCAATGAGGTAGCTGTGTGAGTAAGATTAGCGACCCTAGTGGCCGACACAAACACCGGGCCCATCTAGGAGTGGCACTGCAGTGTCACGCAGGATGTCCCTTCCAAAAAACCCTCCCCAAACAGCACATGACGCAAAGAAACAAAGAGGCGCAATGAGGTAGCTGTGTGAGTAAGATTAGCGACCGTAGTGGCCGACACAAACACCGGGCCCATTTAGGAGTGGCACTGCAGTGTCACGCAGGATGTCCCTTCCAAAAAACCCTCCCCAAACAGCACATGACGCAAAGAAAAAAAGAGGCGCAATGAGGTAGCTGTGTGAGTAAGATTAGCGACCCTAGTGGCCGACACAAACACCGGGCCCATCTAGGAGTGGCACTGCAGTGTCACGCAGGATGTCCCTTCCAAAAAACCCTCCCCAAACAGCACATGACGCAAAGAAAAAAAGAGGCGCAATGAGGTAGCTGTGTGAGTAAGATTAGCGACCGTAGTGGCCGACACAAACACCGGGCCCATTTAGGAGTGGCACTGCAGTGTCACGCAGGATGTCCCTTCCAAAAAACCCTCCCCAAACAGCACATGACGCAAAGAAAAAAAGAGGCGCAATGAGGTAGCTGTGTGAGTAAGATTAGCGACCCTAGTGGCCGACACAAACACCGGGCCCATTTAGGAGTGGCACTGCAGTGTCACGCAGGATGTCCCTTCCAAAAAACCCTCCCCAAACAGCACATGACGCAAAGAAAAAAAGAGGCGCAATGAGGTAGCTGTGTGAGTAAGATTAGCGACCCTAGTGGCCGACACAAACACCGGGCCCATCTAGGAGTGGCACTGCAGTGTCACGCAGGATGGCCCTTCCAAAAAACCCTCCCCAAACAGCACATGACGCAAAGAAAAATAAAAGAAAAAAGAGGTGCAAGATGGAATTGTCCTTGGGCCCTCCCACCCACCCTTATGTTGTATAAACAAAACAGGACATGCACACTTTAACCAACCCATCATTTCAGTGACAGGGTCTGCCACACGACTGTGACTGATATGACGGGTTGGTTTGGACCCCCCCCAAAAAAGAAGCAATTAATCTCTCCTTGCACAAACTGGCTCTACAGAGGCAAGATGTCCACCTCATCATCATCCTCCGATATATCACCGTGTACATCCCCCTCCTCACAGATTATCAATTCGTCCCCACTGGAATCCACCATCTCAGCTCCCTGTGTACTTTGTGGAGGCAATTGCTGCTGGTCAATGTCTCCGCGGAGGAATTGATTATAATTCATTTTAATGAACATCATCTTCTCCACATTTTCTGGATGTAACCTCGTACGCCGATTGCTGACAAGGTGAGCGGCGGCACTAAACACTCTTTCGGAGTACACACTTGTGGGAGGGCAACTTAGGTAGAATAAAGCCAGTTTGTGCAAGGGCCTCCAAATTGCCTCTTTTTCCTGCCAGTATAAGTATGGACTGTGTGACGTGCCTACTTGGATGCGGTCACTCATATAATCCTCCACCATTCTTTCAATGGTGAGAGAATCATATGCAGTGACAGTAGACGACATGTCCGTAATCGTTGTCAGGTCCTTCAGTCCGGACCAGATGTCAGCATCAGCAGTCGCTCCAGACTGCCCTGCATCACCGCCAGCGGGTGGGCTCGGAATTCTGAGCCTTTTCCTCGCACCCCCAGTTGCGGGAGAATGTGAAGGAGGAGATGTTGACAGGTCGCGTTCCGCTTGACTTGACAATTTTCTCACCAGCAGGTCTTTCAACCCCAGCAGACTTGTGTCTGCCGGAAAGAGAGATCCAAGGTAGGCTTTAAATCTAGGATCGAGCATGGTGGCCAAAATGTAGTGCTCTGATTTCAACAGATTGACCACCCGTGAATCCTTGTTAAGCGAATTAAGGGCTCCATCCACAAGTCCCACATGCCTAGCGGAATCGCTCCGTGTTAGCTCCTCCTTCAATGTCTCCAGCTTCTTCTGCAAAAGCCTGATGAGGGGAATGACCTGACTCAGGCTGGCAGTGTCTGAACTGACTTCACGTGTGGCAAGTTCAAAGGGCAGCAGAACCTTGCACAACGTTGAAATCATTCTCCACTGCGCTTGAGACAGGTGCATTCCACCTCCTATATCGTGCTCAATTGTATAGGCTTGAATGGCCTTTTGCTGCTCCTCCAACCTCTGAAGCATATAGAGGGTTGAATTCCACCTCGTTACCACTTCTTGCTTCAGATGATGGCAGGGCAGGTTCAGTAGTTTTTGGTGGTGCTCCAGTCTTCTGTACGTGGTGCCTGTACGCCGAAAGTGTCCCGCAATTCTTCTGGCCACCGACAGCATCTCTTGCACGCCCCTGTCGTTTTTTAAATAATTCTGCACCACCAAATTCAAGGTATGTGCAAAACATGGGACGTGCTGGAATTTGCCCATATTTAATGCACACACAATATTGCTGGCGTTGTCCGATGCCACAAATCCACAGGAGAGTCCAATTGGGGTAAGCCATTCCGCGATGATCTTCCTCAGTTGCCGTAAGAGGTTTTCAGCTGTGTGCGTATTCTGGAAAGCGGTGATACAAAGCGTAGCCTGCCTAGGAAAGAGTTGGCGTTTGCGAGATGCTGCTACTGGTGCCGCCGCTGCTGTTCTTGCGGCGGGAGTCCATACATCTACTCAGTGGGCTGTCACAGTCATATAGTCCTGACCCTGCCCTGCTCCACTTGTCCACATGTCCGTGGTTAAGTGGACATTGGGTACAGCTGCATTTTTTAGGACACTGGTGACTCTTTTTCTGAGGTCTGTGTACATTTTCGGTATCGCCTGCCTAGAGAAATGGAACCTAGATGGTATTTGGTACCGGGGACACAGTACCTCCAACAAGTCTCTAGTTGGCTCTGCAGTAATGATGGATACCGGAACCACGTTTCTCACCACCCAGGATGCCAAGGCCTCAGTTATCCGCTTTGCAGTAGGATGACTGCTGTGATATTTCATCTTCCTCGCAAAGGACTGTTGGACAGTCAATTGCTTGGTGGAAGTAGTAAAAGTGGTCTTACGACTTCCCCTCTGGGATGACCATCGACTCCCAGCAGCAACAACAGCAGCGCCAGCAGCAGTAGGCGTTACACGCAAGGATGCATCGGAGGAATCCCAGGCAGGAGAGGAATCATCAGAATTGCCAGTGACATGGCCTGCAGGACTATTGGCATTCCTGGGGAAGGAGGAAATTGACACTGAGGGAGTTGGTGGGGTGGTTTGCGTGAGCTTGGTTACAAGAGGAAGGGATTTACTGGTCAGTGGACTGCTTCCGCTGTCACCCAAAGTTTTTGAACTTGTCACTGACTTATTATGAATGCGCTGCAGGTGGCGTATAAGGGAGGATGTTCCGAGGTGGTTAACGTCCTTACCCCTACTTATTACAGCTTGACAAAGGGAACACACGGCTTGACACCTGTTGTCCGCATTTCTGTTGAAATACCTCCACACCGAAGAGCTGATTTTTTTGGTATTTTCACCAGGCATGTCAACGGCCATATTCCTCCCACGGACAACAGGTGTCTCCCCGGGTGCCTGACTTAAACAAACCACCTCACCATCAGAATCCTCCTGGTCAATTTCCTCCCCAGCGCCAGCAACACCCATATCCTCCTCATCCTGGTGTACTTCAACACTGACATCTTCAATCTGACTATCAGGAACTGGACTGCGGGTGCTCCTTCCAGCACTTGCAGGGGGCGTGCAAATGGTGGAAGGCGCATGCTCTTCACGTCCAGTGTTGGGAAGGTCAGGCATCGCAACCGACACAATTGGACTCTCCTTGTGGATTTGGGATTTCGAAGAACGCACAGTTCTTTGCGGTGCTACTGCTTTTGCCAGCTTGAGTCTTTTCATTTTTCTAGCGAGAGGCTGAGTGCCTCCATCCTCATGTGAAGCTGAACCACTAGCCATGAACATAGGCCAGGGCCTCAGCCGTTCCTTGCCACTCCGTGTGGTAAATGGCATATTGGCAAGTTTACGCTTCTCCTCCGACAATTTTATTTTAGGTTTTGGAGTCCTTTTTTTACTGATATTTGGTGTTTTGGATTTGACATGCTCTGTACTATGACATTGGGCATCGGCCTTGGCAGACGACGTTGCTGGCATTTCATCGTCTCGGCCATGACTAGTGGCAGCAGCTTCAGCACGAGGTGGAAGTGGATCTTGATCTTTCCCTAATTTTGGAACCTCAACATTTTTGTTCTCCATATTTTAATAGGCACAACTAAAAGGCACCTCAGGTAAACAATGGAGATGGATGGATACTAGTATACAATTATGGACGGACTGCCGAGTGCCGACACAGAGGTAGCTACAGCCGTGGACTACCGTACTGTACTGTGTCTGCTGCTAATATAGACTGGTTGATAATGAGATGTAGTAGTATGTATGTATAAAGAAGAAAGAAAAAAAAACCACGGGTAGGTGGTATACAATTATGGACGGACTGCCGAGTGCCGACACAGAGGTAGCTACAGCCGTGAACTACCGTACTGTACTGTGTCTGCTGCTAATATAGACTGGTTGATAAAGAGATGTAGTAGTATGTATGTATAAAGAAGAAAGAAAAAAAAACCTCGGGTAGGTGGTATACAATTATGGACGGACTGCCGAGTGCCGACACAGAGGTAGCTACAGCCGTGAACTACCGTACTGTACTGTGTCTGCTGCTAATATAGACTGGTTGATAAAGAGATGTAGTAGTATGTATGTATAAAGAAGAAAGAAAAAAAAACCTCGGGTAGGTGGTATACAATTATGGACGGACTGCCGAGTGCAGACACAGAGGTAGCTACAGCCGTGGACTACCGTACTGTACTGTGTCTGCTGCTAATATAGACTGGTTGATAAAGAGATGTAGTAGTATGTATGTATAAAGAAGAAAAAAAAACCTCGGGTAGGTGGTATACAATTATGGACGGACTGCCGAGTGCCGACACAGAGGTAGCTACAGCCGTGAACTACCGTACTGTACTGTGTCTGCTGCTAATATAGACTGGTTGATAAAGAGATGTAGTAGTATGTATGTATAAAGAAGAAAGAAAGAAAAAACACGGGTAGGTGGTATACAATTATGGACGGACTGCCGAGTGCCGACACAGAGGTAGCTACAGCCGTGAACTACCGTACTGTACTGTGTCTGCTGCTAATATAGACTGGTTGATAAAGAGATGTAGTAGTAAGTATGTATAAAGAAGAAAGAAAAAAAAACCACGGGTAGGTGGTATACAATTATGGACGGACTGCCGAGTGCCGACACAGAGGTAGCTACAGCCGTGGACTACCGTACTGTACTGTGTCTGCTGCTAATATAGACTGGTTGATAAAGAGATGTAGTAGTATGTATGTATAAAGAAGAAAGAAAAAAAAACCTCGGGTAGGTGGTATACAATTATGGACGGACTGCCGAGTGCCGACACAGAGGTAGCTACAGCCGTGAACTACCGTACTGTACTGTGTCTGCTGCTAATATAGACTGGTTGATAAAGAGATGTAGTAGTATGTATGTATAAAGAAGAAAGAAAAAAA
The DNA here is from genome assembly GCF_028390025.1 of Pseudophryne corroboree. NCBI lineage: Eukaryota > Metazoa > Chordata > Amphibia > Anura > Myobatrachidae > Pseudophryne > Pseudophryne corroboree. Next base: position 365,283,437 of record NC_086452.1, read on the forward strand.
AACCACGGGTAGGTGGTATACAATTATGGACGGACTGCCGAGTGCCGACACAGAGGTAGCTACAGCCGTGGACTACCGTACTGTACTGTGTCTGCTGCTAATATAGACTGGTTGATAAAGAGATGTAGTAGTATGTATGTATAAAGAAGAAAGAAAAAAAAACCTCGGGTAGGTGGTATACAATTATGGACGGACTGCCGAGTGCCGACACAGAGGTAGCTACAGCCGTGAACTACCGTACTGTACTGTGTCTGCTGCTAATATAGACTGGTTGATAAAGAGATGTAGTAGTATGTATGTATAAAGAAGAAAGAAAAAAAAAACCACGGGTAGGTGGTATACAATTATGGACGGACTGCCGAGTGTCGACACAGAGGTAGCTACAGCCGTGGACTACCGTACTGTACTGTGTCTGCTGCTAATATAGACTGGTTGATAAAGAGATGTAGTAGTATGTATGTATAAAGAAGAAAAAAAAACCACGGGTAGGTGGTATACAATTATGGATGGACTGCCGAGTGCCGACACAGAGGTAGCTACAGCCGTGAACTACCGTACTGTGTCTGCTGCGACTGGATGATAAATAATGATATAAAAAATATATATATATCACTACTGCAGCCGGACAGGTATATATTATATAATGGCGGACCTGCTGGACACTGTCTGTCAGCAGAATGAGTTTTTTATAGAATAAAAAAAAAAACACCACACAAGTGAAGTCACACGACGAGTGTTTAACTTTTTCAGGCAATCACAATATAGTATACTACTAACTATACTGGTGGTCAGTGTGGTCAGGTCACTGGTCAGTCACACTGGCAGTGGCACTCCTGCAGCAAAAGTGTGCACTGTTTAATTTTAATATAATATGTACTCCTGGCTCCTGCTATAACCTATAACTGGCACTGCAGTGCTCCCCAGTCTCCCCCACAATTATAAGCTGTGTGAGCTGAGCACAGTCAGATATATATACATAGATGATGCAGCACACTGGGCTGAGCAGTGCACACAGATATGGTATGTGACTGAGTCACTGTGTGTATCGTTTTTTTCAGGCAGAGAACGGATATATTAAATAAAACTGCACTGTCTGGTGGTCACTGTGGTCAGTCACTAGTAAACTCTGCACTCTCTACACTTCTACAGTACTCCTAAGCTCCAGTAAATCAGGTCAATCTCTCTCTCTCTCTTCTAATCTAAATGGAGAGGACGCCAGCCACGTCCTCTCCCTATCAATCTCAATGCACGTGTGAAAATGGCGGCGACGCGCGGCTCCTTATATAGAATCCGAGTCTCGCGAGAATCCGACAGCGTCATGATGACGTTCGGGCGCGCTCGGGTTAACCGAGCAAGGCGGGAGGATCCGAGTCTGCTCGGACCCGTGAAAAAAACCATGAAGTTCGGGCGGGTTCGGATTCAGAGAAACCGAACCCGCTCATCTCTAATAGTTATCACAAGTTGTACGGTGTGATTGGTGTGGCTGGTATGAGTCTTACCCTGGATTCCAAATCCTTTCCTAGTAATGTCAGCTCTTCCGGGCACAGTTTCCCTAACTGAGGTCTGGAGGAGGGGCATAGAGGGAGGAGCCAGTGCACACCAGATGTAGTACCTAATCTTTCTTTTAAGAGTGCCCAGTCTCCTGCGGAGCCCGTCTATTCCCCATGGTCCTTACGGAGTACCCAGCATCCACTACGGACTACGAGAAATAGAATTACCGGTGAGTAAATTCTTATTTTATCTCTCTCCAAGGCTTGATACATCTCCCCAAGAATGCTGTATATAAAATATATGTCTGGCTGCTATACAGCAGGCCAGGAGCACCAGCAGGACAGTAGAGTAACAGTCATATCAGTAATATTTTGCAGACCCTGTGAAATTAGCATTTACTAAAGACGGAAGACTCAGTCAATGAATACATAAAACATTTTTTCGTTTATGTTAAAATATAAAAAGTTTATTAAGTGGAATATTTAATAAATAATATTTGCGAGACATCTCCAAAAACAGTCAGTTTTGGGGGCTGCCCACAAATATTAACCAGCCCCTGAATGTATGTATTGGGGACTGCAATGGATATTTGAGATATCTATTGCGTTCCTCCTATTTTGAACACAAAAGCAGCCACCAAAAGTTTCTATGGCAGATGGTAAACTGTGAAACTCACCAAGCTCCAGAATGCAAAGCATTTCTGAGCTTGGCCCAGCAGCTAATGTCATTTCTAAATGGCTTTTGTAGCCTGTAAGCTACATTATGCAATAATTCCCAGGAGAAGGATCTTTGGGATCCCTCTGCATTACTGTCTGCTCTCACATACGCAGTCTGACGATTGCACATGTGAACTAGTGCAGCCGGGGTCTAAATCCAGAAGTAAAGTGATCGCATTAGCAATTATTTTACTTCTTATACATTGCAGGGACGGGCATGAGATTGATACTCATTATGGCATAAAAGCTACACCTCTGGACTCACAAAGAGTCATCCTTCAGCACTCAGGAGAGGAAAACCCTATTGGGGGGAAACCTCTGGGGAACCATGGCCTCAGGATCGCCCTTCCCTCTGGGCATTAAGAGGTGTACTAATAGAGAGTCAGTATGTTATCCCAGTGCATGGGATCCCGGTGGTTGTCATACCGATGCCGGGATCCCAGTACAGAAGAGACTGACAGGAGTAAGCGGTGTTCTCCCCTCTCCCTAACCCCCTAACCCTGCCTGTCTGCAGTCTAACCCTAACCTCCCACTTTGTAACTAACCCTCCCGCAGAGGTGCCTAATCCTAACCTCCGTCCCTGCTGCCTAAACCTAACCCTCCCTTCCCCGCAGCCTAACCACTCCCAGGGGTGCCTAACCCACCCTACCCACAGCCTAATCCTAACTTCCCCCCACCCGCAGCCTAACGCTATCCTCTCCCCACCTGCAGTCTAATCCTAAACCCCCGCCTGATGCCTAAACCTAACCCTCCTTCCCCGTAGCCTAACCACCCCCGGGGGTTACTAACCCTAACCAACCCTACCCGCTGCCTAACCCTAACCTCTCCCCACCCACAGCCTAAACTTAACCTCCCGCCTAACCCTAATATAAACCCTAACCCTAATCTCCCCACCTGATACCTAAACCTAACTCTATACTCCCCCACAGCCTAACCACCCCCGGGGGTTCCTAACCCACCCTACCCGCAGCCTAACTCTATCCTCCCCCCACCCACAGCCTAACCCTAACCCCTCCACCTGATGCTTAACTCTCTCCTCACCCCCTAACCCTGCCTGTCCGCAGCCTAACCCTATCCTCCCCCCATCCGCAGCCTAATCCTAACCCCCCACCTGATGCCTAAACCTAAGCCCCACCTGATGCCTAAACCTAACCCTACGTTCCCCGCAGCCTAACCACCCCCGAGGGTGCCTAACCCACCCTACCCGCTGCCTAACCCTAAGCTCCCCCCCCCACCCCCAGCCTAAACTTAACCTCCCCTCCTGACGCCTAAACCTAATCCCCCTGCCTAAACCTAACCCTCCCTCTCCCGCAGCCAAACCACCCCCGGGGGTGCCTAACCCCAAGCTCCCCCCACCCGCAGCTTAAACTTAACCCCCCCACCTAACACCTAAACCTAACCCTCCCGCCTGATGCCTAAACCTAACCCTCCCTCCCATGTAGCCTAACCTCCTCCATGGGTGCATAACCCACCCTATCCACAGCCTAACTCTATCCTCCCCCCACCTGCAGCCTAATCCCCCACCTGATGCCTAAACCTAACCCCCCGCCTGACGCCTAAACCTAACCCTCCCTCCCCCACAGCCTAACCACCCCCCTCCCCCCGTGCCTGATGCCTAAACCTAACCCCCCTTGCCCAGCCCTAAACCTATGATCGTGGGGATACGGGCGTCGATATCCTTGACCATTCGGAGTTCCAACGTCAGGATTCTGAAGAGTGTCGGGATCCCAGGATCAGTATTCTGACTTCCGTAAACCCTTCAGCTGGCATCTTTACCGCATCTCCTAATAGTAATGCATATGTCCCAACATTTGGAGCATGTGTCCGCAGCTCTCCTCCCAGGGCAGCTATTGAGGGATCACCCACTGCGTGTAGACGAAGAGGAAGAGATGAAAAATAATTGTTAGTGGATGAACAAGCAGAGAGACAAACTGCAAACAGTGGTGTGGTTGTGTAGAGAGAAAAATCTCTATGTAAATATGTTACTCTAACTACTGAGGACATGGAAAACACCAAAAATAAGGACAATTATACCAAAAGGCCCATTGTTTTTATACAATACACACATTGGGGGGATAAGTTCTCTCTTATAGTAATTAGTGGGTACCTTCAGAAAAGAAATTTGAGCAGTAAATAATAAAAGCTATAAATTGCTAACATTTAGGGGTCAATCAATTAGGTACGAGTTACCATTGCTGCGACGTTTAACAGCATCCAAACTCACACCTTTCGTGGCCAGATTCAGCCTATGGGGCTACCGTAAAGTGCGTCTGTTGTAAGACAAACTCGCACCTAATTAAACTGACCCCTTAGTTGTTAAATGTGATAAAATAGTAAAATATAATGGTGTAATTGTGGGCCTGATTCAGTTGTGGTTGTTGAAGCGATCGCTGCTGCAATCTTGCCGTTCACAATTACATCGTGAGACTGAGCAGTTGTAGGCTGAGCAAGTCTCCTAGACACAGGGGGCTCTCCAGCAGCAACACAGGTTGCAATGGGTAATTTATGCACGCACATGGAACGGCGTTTGAACGGACCTGACACGCCTGTATACAGTTAGCCACCCCCGTTACCACCTCAAACGCTGACTTCCTCTCAGTCACTTTGCGATGGGATCCTCTATGTGAGCTTGATTTCATTTTGTGCGCAGTGCAGCTTACACGCATGTACAGTGAAAAAGAGAAAAAGCATTGATCAACTTGGTGCAACAGCAGCTCTGTGTCCGCATCTGAATCAGGCTCATGAGCGGTAAGGAGAAGGACTCTAGGGAAAGAACTATGTCACCTTTATTATATGTAAAGATAGGGAAACAGTCACTTGTTACAGCTCCAATTCACATCATTTATACCATTCTGTACCATTTCATCATTTGGTTATTCTATGGGGGAGATGCATTAAGCCCTGCAGAGTGATAAAGTGGAGTGAGGTAAAGTACCAGCCAATCAGCTCCTAACTGCCATGTTACAGGCTGTGTTTGAAAAATAACAACTAGGAGCTGATTGGTTGTTAGTTTATCTCTCTCTACTTTATCACTCTCCCAGGCTTTGTACACCTGCGCCCAGTTCATTGATATACTGTAAATGTCAGCCATTTTACTATCTCCCCTGATTTGTATTATTCTTCCTCCGATCTCTATGTTCTGTATCCTGCTCTCCCCACCCTTCCTGTTTTTCTGTATTACAGTATGTACTATATCTCGCAACCCCCAAAAGTGTATGTCCTTCCTCTATATGTTGTCTGCTCTCCCCCACCATAGACCCTATGTTTTGTACTGTGTTCTCAATACCCCCCACCACACACACAATTACACAAGTATGGTAACTTACCTCCTGCATGTAATACTCCAGTCGTTGCTACCTCTGCGACCCCTCCCATCGTCTTCAACTGGCACTTTGCAGATCTCTTGGCCGGTCACCCGACACTCTGCAAATCTCTTTGCCAGATGATCTAAAAAACACAAAAGACTATCATTAAGCATAGTACTAGTTTAAGTATAATAAAATGTCCATGAGTCAACCAGTTTCCCAATTTTCCTTAAACCAAACAAGATGCTTTAAAAGTTATCAATATCCCATTTATCTATTTTATTAACTTATTCATCCCAAAGCCACGATCCTGCCTCATAGAGACCCAGGTTATCTGCATCCCCTGTATGTGTGCTTATCCTCCATACTGCCCTCTTTATTCCTGTAATGCTACATTTTTATTCCTAAATATGTTGTTCCTTCCTGCGCTTCTCCTAATTATGTGTCCTTGTACCTGTATTCCCTGTTCTGTCTATCTTGTCTTGCCTTTCAGCGGACTATAATGCACTCTGTCTTCCTTACCCCCCTCCATTATACCCTGCTATGTAGGACTCACCTCCTCCTACCTGTCTTCCTGCATGGAAACTGGAAACGTCAGCAGCTGTAGATAGAATGTTACAGGAAGAAGCATTGTGATGTCACAAGCTAGGTGTGATGTCATAGTAACCAGCAGCAAAGCTACAGAGTTACAGCTATCTTACATATGCATTTTCTACATCAATTTCAACTGGATATACATGAGTTTCTAGTTTAAAAAAAAATGAGACAAGTGTAGAAAATGAAGTATAAGGCAATGTTGTACAGTGTGCCTCAATATATACAGTAGGTAAAGGGAAAACATAAGTGACAGGAATTTCTAGACAAAATCACCGCTTATATTTTATAAGGAAATAAAGCTCATTATCTAAGGGGCAGAATTAATCATTTTCCAGTGTGTGTGTGTGTGTGTGTGTGTGTGTGTGTGTGTGTGTGTGTGTGTGTGTGTGTGTGTGTGTGTGTGTGTGTATATATATATATATATATATAGAGAGAGAGAGAGAGAGAGAGAGAGAGAGAGTTATACTAACTATACTATCCCATTAAACCAGAAAACTCACGAATTATACAGTTTCTGTGGCTGGCTGACCTCAAGTCTGCATTTCACCTGGTTTAATCAGCCACAGAACCTGTGTAACCCATCAGCGTATAAGGAGGTGAAGAAATAAGAGTTTTTTTGTGGTGCACTAGAAATGTATTATTCAATACCAGCGTATATAAAATAGAGATGAGCGGGTTCGGTTCCTCTGAATCCGAACCCGCCCGAACTTCAGTTTTTTTTACACGGGGCCGAGCGACTCGGATCTTCCCGCCTTGCTCGGTTAACCCGAGCGCGCACGAACGTCATCATCACACTGTCGGATTCTCGCGAGGCTCGGATTCTATCGCGAGGCTCGGATTCTATATAAGGAGCCGCGCGTCGCCGCCATTTTCACACGTGCATTGAGATTGATAGGGAGAGGACGTGGCTGGCGTCCTCTCCGTTTAGAAATTAAAATAGGAGAGTGAGAGTGAGACACGTTCATTACTATACTTACTGGAGCTTAGGAGGAGTTATTATATTATACTACTAGTGACTGATGACCAGTGACCTGACCACCAGTGCAGTTTTATAATTTATTAATATTTAAATAATAATCCGTTCTGTTCTTGTTCTCTGCCTGAAAAAAAGATACACAGCTTAATTGTGGGGGAGACTGGGGAGCAGTTATAGGTTATAGCAGGAGCCAGGAGTACATATTAAACAGTGCACACTTTTGCTGCCAGAGAGAGACTAGTGCCACTGCCAGTGTGACTGACCACTGTGACCAGTGACCTGACCACACTGACCACCAGTACTATAGTACTATATTTATTGATTGTCTGCCTGAAAAAGTACACTCGTCGTGGACTCGTGTGACTTGTGTGGTGTTTTTTTCTTCTTTAAAAAACTAATTCTGCTGACAGACAGTGTCCAGCAGGTCCGTCATTAATATCTGACTGTGCTCACACAGCTTAATTGTGGGGGAGACTGGGGAGCAGTTATAGGTTATAGCAGGAGCCAGGAGTACATATTAAACAGTGCACACTTTTGCTGCCAGAGTGCCACTGCCAGTGTGACTGACCACTGACCACTGTGACCAGTGACCTGACCACACTGACCACCAGTATAGTATATTGTGATTGAATGTCTGCCTGAAAAAGTACACTCGTCGTGTGACTTGTGTGGTGTTTTTTTATTCTATAAAAATTAAAAAACTCATTCTGCTGACAGACAGTGTCCAGCAGGTCCGTCATTATATAATATATACCTGTCCGGCTGCAGTAGTGATATATATATATATATATTTTTTATATCATTATTTATCATCCAGTCTATACTAGCAGCAGACACAGTACGGTAGTTCACGGCTGTAGCTACCTCTGTGTCGGCACTCGGCAGTCCATCCATAATTGTATACCACCTACCCGTGGTTTTTTTTTTCTTTCTTCTTTATACATACTACATCTCATTATCATCCAGTCTATATTAGCAGCAGACACAGTACAGTACGGTAGTCCACGGCTGTAGCTACCTCTGTGTCGGCACTCGGCAGTCCATCCATAATTGTATACCACCTACCCGTGGTTTTTTTTTTCTTTCTTCTTTATACATACTACATCTCATTATCAACCAGTCTATATTAGCAGCAGACACAGTACGGTAGTTCACGGCTGTAGCTACCTCTGTGTCGGCACTCGGCAGTCCATCCATAATTGTATACCACCTACCCGTGGTTTTTTTTTTCTTTCTTCTTTATACATACATACTACATCTCATTATCATCCAGTCTATATTAGCAGCAGACAAAGTACAGTACGGTAGTCCACGGCTGTAGCTACCTCTGTGTCGGCACTCGGCAGTCCATCCATAATTGTATACCACCTACCCGTGGTTTTTCTTTCTTTCTTCTTTATACATACTACATCTTATTATCATCCAGTCTATATTAGCAGCAGACACAGTACAGTACGGTAGTCCACGGCTGTAGCTACCTCTGTGTCGGCACTCGGCAGTCCATCCATAATTGTATACCACCTACCCGTGGTTTTTTTTTCTTTCTTCTTTATACATACTACATCTCATTATCATCCAGTCTATATTAGCAGCAGACACAGTACAGTACGGTAGTCCACGGCTGTAGCTACCTCTGTGTCGGCACTCGGCAGTCCATCCATAATTGTATACCACCTACCCGTGGTTTTTTTTTTCTTTCTTCTTTATACATACTACATCTCATTATCAACCAGTCTATATTAGCAGCAGACACAGTACAGTACGGTAGTCCACGGCTGTAGCTACCTCTGTGTCGGCACTCGGCAGTCCATCCATAATTGTATACTAGTATCCATCCATCTCCAATGTTTACCTGAGGTGCCTTTTAGTTGTGCCTATTAAAATATGGAGAACAAAAATGTTGAGGTTCCAAAATTAGGGAAAGATCAAGATCCACTTCCACCTCGTGCTGAAGCTGCTGCCACTAGTCATGGCCGAGACGATGAAATGCCAGCAACGTCGTCTGCCAAGGCCGATGCCCAATGTCATAGTACAGAGCATGTCAAATCCAAAACACCAAATATCAGTAAAAAAAGGACTCCAAAACCTAAAATAAAATTGTCGGAGGAGAAGCGTAAACTTGCCAATATGCCATTTACCACACGGAGTGGCAAGGAACGGCTGAGGCCCTGGCCTATGTTCATGGCTAGTGGTTCAGCTTCACATGAGGATGGAAGCACTCAGCCTCTCGCTAGAAAACTGAAAAGACTCAAGCTGGCAAAAGCACCGCAAAGAACTGTGCGTTCTTCGAAATCCCAAATCCACAAGGAGAGTCCAATTGTGTCGGTTGCGATGCCTGACCTTCCCAACACTGGACGTGAAGAGCATGCGCCTTCCACCATTTGCACGCCCCCTGCAAGTGCTGGAAGGAGCACCCGCAGTCCAGTTCCTGATAGTCAGATTGAAGATGTCAGTGTTGAAGTACACCAGGATGAGGAGGATATGGGTGTTGCTGGCGCTGGGGAGGAAATTGACCAGGAGGATTCTGATGGTGAGGTGGTTTGTTTAAGTCAGGCACCCGGGGAGACACCTGTTGTCCGTGGGAGGAATATGGCCGTTGACATGCCTGGTGAAAATACCCAAAAAATCAGCTCTTCAGTGTGGAGGTATTTCAACAGAAAAGCGGACAACAGGTGTCAAGCCGTGTGTTGCCTTTGTCAAGCTGTAATAAGTAGGGGTAAGGACGTTAACCACCTCGGAACATCCTCCCTTATACGTCACCTGCAGCGCATTCATAATAAGTCAGTGACAAGTTCAAAAACTTTGGGCGACAGCGGAAGCAGTCCACTGACCAGTAAATCCCTTCCTCTTGTAACCAAGCTCACGCAAACCACCCCACCAACTCCCTCAGTGTCAATTTCCTCCTTCCCCAGGAATGCCAATAGTCCTGCAGGCCATGTCACTGGCAATTCTGACGAGTCCTCTCCTGCCTGGGATTCCTCCGATGCATCCTTGCGTGTAACGCCTACTGCTGCTGGCGCTGCTGTTGTTGCTGCTGGGAGTCGATGGTCATCCCAGAGGGGAAGTCGTAAGCCCACTTGTACTACTTCCAGTAAGCAATTGACTGTTCAACAGTCCTTTGCGAGGAAGATGAAATATCACAGCAGTCATCCTGCTGCAAAGCGGATAACTGAGGCCTTGACAACTATGTTGGTGTTAGACGTGCGTCCGGTATCCGCCGTTAGTTCACAGGGAACTAGACAATTTATTGAGGCAGTGTGCCCCCGTTACCAAATACCATCTAGGTTCCACTTCTCTAGGCAGGCGATACCGAGAATGTACACGGATGTCAGAAAAAGACTCACCAGTGTCCTAAAAAATGCAGTTGTACCCAATGTCCACTTAACCACGGACATGTGGACAAGTGGAGCAGGGCAGGGTCAGGACTATATGACTGTGACAGCCCACTGGGTAGATGTATGGACTCCCGCCGCAAGAACAGCAGCAGCGGCACCAGTAGCAGGATCTCGCAAACGCCAACTCTTTCCTAGGCAGGCTACGCTTTGTATCACCGGTTTCCAGAATACGCACACAGCTGAAAACCTCTTACGGCAACTGAGGAAGATCATCGCGGAATGGCTTACCCCAATTGGACTCTCCTGTGGATTTGTGGCATCGGACAACGCCAGCAATATTGTGTGTGCATTAAATATGGGCAAATTCCAGCACGTCCCATGTTTTGCACATACCTTGAATTTGGTGGTGCAGAATTTTTTAAAAAACGACAGGGGCGTGCAAGAGATGCTGTCGGTGGCCAGAAGAATTGCGGGACACTTTCGGCGTACAGGCACCACGTACAGAAGACTGGAGCAACACCAAAAACGCCTGAACCTGCCCTGCCATCATCTGAAGCAAGAAGTGGTAACGAGGTGGAATTCAACCCTCTATATGCTTCAGAGGTTGGAGGAGCAGCAAAAGGCCATTCAAGCCTATACATCTGACCACGATATAGGAGGTGGAATGCACCTGTCTCAAGCGCAGTGGAGAATGATTTCAACGTTGTGCAAGGTTCTGATGCCCTTTGAACTTGCCACACGTGAAGTCAGTTCAGACACTGCCAGCCTGAGTCAGGTCATTCCCCTCATCAGGCTTTTGCAGAAGAAGCTGGAGACATTGAAGGAGGAGCTAACACGGAGCGATTCCGCTAGGCATGTGGGACTTGTGGATGGAGCCCTTAATTCGCTTAACCAGGATTCACGGGTGGTCAATCTGTTGAAATCAGAGCACTACATTTTGGCCACCGTGCTCGATCCTAGATTTAAAACCTACCTTGGATCTCTCTTTCCGGCAGACACAAGTCTGCTGGGGTTGAAAGACCTGCTGGTGAGAAAATTGTCAAGTCAAGCGGAACGCGACGTGTCAACATCTCCTCCTTCACATTCTCCCGCAACTGGGGGTGCGAGGAAAAGGCTCAGAATTCCGAGCCCACCCGCTGGCGGTGATGCAGGGCAGTCTGGAGCGACTGCTGATGCTGACATCTGGTCCGGACTAAAGGACCTGACAACAATTACGGACATGTCGTCTACTGTCACTGCATATGATTCTCTCACCATTGAAAGAATGGTGGAGGATTATATGAGTGACCGCATCCAAGTAGGCACGTCACACAGTCCGTACTTATACTGGCAGGAAAAAGAGGCAATTTGGAGGCCCTTGCACAAACTGGCTTTATTCTACCTAAGTTGCCCTCCCACAAGTGTGTACTCCGAAAGAGTGTTTAGTGCCGCCGCTCACCTTGTCAGCAATCGGCGTACGAGGTTACATCCAGAAAATGTGGAGAAGATGATGTTCATTAAAATGAATTATAATCAATTCCTCCGCGGAGACATTGACCAGCAAGCAATTGCCTCCACAAAGTACACAGGGAGCTGAGATGGTGGATTCCAGTGGGGACGAATTGATAATCTGTGAGGAGGGGGATGTACACGGTGATATATCGGAGGATGATGATGAGGTGGACATCTTGCCTCTGTAGAGCCAGTTTGTGCAAGGAGAGATTAATTGCTTCTTTTTTGGTGGGGGTCCAAACCAACCCGTCATATCAGTCACAGTCGTGTGGCAGACCCTGTCACTGAAATGATGGGTTGGTTAAAGTGTGCATGTCCTGTTTATACAACATAAGGGTTGGTGGGAGGGCCCAAGGACAATTCCATCTTGCACCTCTTTTTTCTTTAATTTTTCTTTGCGTCATGTGCTGTTTGGGGAGGGTTTTTTGGAAGGGACATCCTGCGTGACACTGCAGTGCCACTCCTAGATGGGCCCGGTGTTTGTGTCGGCCACTAGGGTCGCTTATCTTACTCACACAGTCAGCTACCTCATTGCGCCTCTTTTTTTCTTTGCGTCATGTGCTGTTTGGGGAGGGCTTTTTGGAAGGGACATCCTGCGTGACACTGCAGTGCCACTCCTAGATGGGCCCGGTGTTTGTGTCGGCCACTAGGGTCGCTTATCTTACTCACACAGTCAGCTACCTCATTGCGCCTCTTTTTTTCTTTGCGTCATGTGCTCTTTGGGGAGGGTTTTTTGGAAGGGACATCCTGCGTGACACTGCAGTGCCACTCCTAGATGGGCCCGGTGTTTGTGTCGGCCACTAGGGTCGCCCAGCTTAGTCATCCAGCGACCTAGGTGCAAATTTTAGGACTAAAAATAATATTGTGAGGTGTGAGGTATTCAGAATAGACTGAAAATGAGTGTAAATTATGGTTTTTGAGGTTAATAATACTTTGGGATCAAAATGACCCCCAAATTCTATGATTTAAGCTGTTTTTTAGTGTTTTTTTAAAAAAAAACACCCGAATCCAAAACACACCCGAATCCGACAAAAAAAATTCGGTGAGGTTTTGCCAAAACGCGTTCGAACCCAAAACACGGCCGCGGAACCGAACCCAAAACCAAAACACAAAACCCGAAAAATTTCCGGCGCTCATCTCTAATATAAAACTGTAAGGCGGGCCCGCAAGGTGACATTCACAGGGAATAGGTAATGACATCCACTCGACTTGTTCACACCCGCTGGATGTGTTGGAAAGAGGTTGAGTGGACAGTCAGCGTGGCTGTGCCCTGTGGCACCACGTGGCACCATTGTACAGATAGCCGGACTGCTGAGAACGGAACCTGGAGAGTACATAACATTTTTGTTTTCATTTCATCTCATGACACTCCACCCAAAGCTACTCCTCTGGTTATCCTATCAACTAGGACAACAATGAAGGTGACTCCATAACATTTCTTCCATTGTTTTTCCATGTCACAGAAACATTGCATGTGTGTTACAGGTGACCATCCTAATCATCTCTCCTTCACTTCACAGTAATGTCATTGTTAGTGATACATTATTTGGATCAAGCATCAAAAGGAAACTTAGGTATAAGAGTCTGGCCGGCATATCACTTATTGCATGACGACCTTGTGCCTGCGCTGTACTGTATGTAGACGGAGCATTTGGTTTTGCTAATGACTTACATAGACTCCATAAGAGGGCATGCTGACATAGCATATTGTTGAATGATAACATGTATGATCTTAAACTCCATCTATAAATGTTCTGTTGCGAGATTTCCAATATGCTCAGAATATTGCTACTGTGACAGATGATTTAGTATATACTAGCTGGAGTACCTGGTGTTGCCCCAGATTTCAAGAATGTCTGTTTACATAAATAAATGTAAATATTAAACACACAGTATAAATAACATTGTATATAGCTGAATACCCGTGCTTTGGTACGGGATGAGGATGGTAAATTAGAATGATAGTTTGTTCATTTACGTTGATTGGAGATCTAGTATATAGGCATATCTTGCTTCCCTGATGCACTTTGTGTAGTGGCTGCACCCCTTTTTGGTCCCCCAATGGACCCTGTTCTTCCCACTATACAACTCTCAGACTGTGGCTTCCTGCTGCCTCCATTCCCCTCCTCACATCATGTCACTGGCCCCGTCACATGCAGCCCTGTCATCACTGAGATATCATGCATGTCCTGATATAGGGTGTGGTGCTGGCCAGGACCGTAACTACGTGTGTGCCAAGGGGGCTTGGCACACAGCGCAGTTGCCCTGAGGGCGCAACGGCCAGCGGCATGTAATGAGTCAAATTGACTCATTACATGCCGCCGAAGTCTGCGCCGTGCGCCCCGCTGTGTAGGGAGAAGAGGACCAGCGCCGGGCAGCGGAGAGAAGGAGGAGGAGGGAGGGGGAGCAGTGAGCTGCAGCAGCGCTATTTGATTGGTAGTAAGCGCCGCTGCAGCATCCCCCTCTCCTCCTGTATTGGCTGCCCGGCGCTGCTAAGGATGCTGGGATGCGGTTCCCCAGCATCCACAGCAGCGCCAGGCAACCAATACAGGAGGAGAGGGGGATGCTGCAGCGGCGCTTACTACCAATCAAATAGCGCTGCTGCGGCTCACTGCTCCCCCTCCCTCCTCCTCCTTCTCACCTCACACAGCCTGCACCGAGAGGAAGCTGCACGAGGAGCCTGTCAGCGGGGAGAAGGTAAGTATATCCCCCCCCTCTCTCTCTCTCTCTCTCTCTCTCTCTCTCTCTGGGACACCATCTGCCGCAATGTGTAAAATGGGGTCTCGTCTGCCGCAATGTGTAAAATGGGGTCCCGGCTGCCGCAATGTGTAAAATGGGGTCTCGTCTGCCGCAATGTGTAAAATGGGGTCTCGTCTGCCGCAATGTGTAAAATGGGGTCCCGGCTGCCGCAATGTGTAAAAAGGGGTCCCAGCTGCCGCAATGTGTAAAATGGGGTCTCGTCTGCCGCAATGTGTAAAATGGGGTCCCGGCTGCCGCAATGTGTAAAAAGGGGTCCCAGCTGCCGCAATGTGTAAAATGGGGTCCCGGCTGCCGCAATGTGTAAAATGGGGTCCCGTCTGCCGCAATGTGTAAAAAGGGGTCCTGGATGCCGCAATGTGTAAAAAGGGGTCCTGGATGCCGTAATGTGTAAAAAGGGGGCCTGGATGCCGCAATGTGTAAAAAGGGGGACGCTGTCTATTGCAATGTATAAAAGGGGCGCTACTGTGCAGCGTAATTTGAATAATGTAGACTACTGTGCACCATAGTATGAATTGCTATTATTTTGTGGCCACGCCCCTTCCCCATTAAGCCACGCCCCTATAAAAAAAATTGCGCGCCTACGGCGCGCACTGCCCCTATCTTACATTGGGGGGGGGGGGGCCCACTATCGTTTCTTGCACACAGCGCTAAAATGCCTAGTTACGGCACTGGTGCTGGCCAACCCCAAGGGGTGCTAGTGGTGTGTTACCCCCACAGTGTTTGTTCCCAGAGTGTAAGTCATATGTGTAGCAAGTTTGGTGTCAATTGCTCCAGGCATTCCAGAGCATAGTTGCCTACTCTCCCGCATTCCGCGGGAGACTCCCGGTTGGACGCAAAGTCTCCCGCTGCCCCGGGAAGCTACATAAATCTCCCGGATTCCCCACTGCCCAGGAACTCATTTTGTGACATCAGAACACAAGGGGCGGCCACTGCGGAGTTATGGGTAGCGGTAGCCGGAAGCTATACCCCGGCTCCCGCACTGTGCCTGTACCAGCTCCTCGTTCTCCTCCCCGCATGTGTGCCGCAGCAACAGTGAGAGGAGGCTAGCTGGATCAAACACCCACAGCAGCCGCTTATCGGAGTGATTGTGCTGCGGCTGGGATGACAGTGGGGGCAGCGCAGGGGGATCTGGCACAACAGCAAAGAGCCCAGCTGTGATGAGGGAGTCAGCAAGACGCACAGAAACCCGGCCAGAGAGGAGAAGGGTAAGAGGGGTGTGGTGGTCCGGGTGTGTGATCAGGAAAATGGGGAAAACTATGGAATACCTGGTTGTCTGATTTATTGGGGTGCATAGATAGCAAAGTGCAGGGACTCAGCAGGGCTGCGGGCTTCCCTATTTCTGCTCTCCTACCTCATGCTGCTGCTGTCAGTCTCTGTGTTTCACTTTCAACTCCTCCTCCTGCAGTGCTCCACGGAGTCCTTGGTGCTGTCACTGAGCCCGTTTGAAGCCTCTGCTCCCTCAATGCACACACTGCACAGTAGTCAGGGAGGCTGGAGCTCTCACTAATAAACACTCAGAGCAGGTTTGGGGAGGGGAGCTCATGGGCAGGTTCCCCACCTGTTGCTGCTACCTAACTTGTTCTAGAAAAACAGGGGCAGAATACACATAAGTACAGTACAGGCACCCTGGAAACTCCCTGGTTATTGGTGTGCAGCTGTCTCTATTCCTCCCTGCCCCTCTCTGTGAGCCTGTGTCCCTGCTCCCTGACTGCAACAGACAATCTCCCTCCCCCCCTCACTCTCCCCTCCTCACTCTCCCCTCCCCCTTCTCTCGCCCCCTCTCTCTCTTTCCTCTCTCTCCCCTCCCCCTTCTCTCTCCCCTCTCACTCTTCTCTCCCCCTTCTCTCTGCCTCTCTCTCTCCTATCTCCCTCTCTCTCTCCCCTCCCCCTTCTCTCTCCCCTCTCACTCTTCTCTCCCCCTTCTCTCTGCCTCTCTCTCTCCTATCTCCCTCTCACTCTCCCCTCCCCCTTCTCTCGCCCTCTCTCTCTCTTTCCTCTCTCTCCCCTCCCCCTTCTCTCTCCCCTCTCACTCTTCTCTACCCCTTCTCTCTGCCTCTCTCTCTCCTATCTCCCTCTCACTCTCCCCTCCCCCTTCTCTCGCCCTCTCTCTCTTTCCTCGCTCTCTCTCCCCCCCTCCCACTTCTCTCGCCCTCTCTCTCCCCTACCCCTTCTCTCTCCCCTCTCACTCTTCTCCCCCTTCTCTCTGCCTCTCACTCTTCTCTCCCCCTTCTCTCTCCCCTCTCACTCTCCCCTCCCCCTTCTCTCGCCCTCTCTCTCTCTCTCTCTCTCTCTTTCCCTCTTTCCTCTCTCTCCCCTCCCCCTTCTCTCTCCCCTCTCACTCTTCTCTCCCCCTTCTCTCTGCCTCTCTCTCTCTCCTATCTCCCTCTCTCTCCCCTCCCCCTTCTCTCGCCCTCTCTCTCTCTTTCCTCTCTCTCTCCCCTCCCCCTTCTCTCTCCCCTCTCACTCTTCTCTCCCCCTTCTCTCTGCCTCTCTCTCTCCTATCTCCCTCTCACTCACCCCTCCCCCTTCTCTCTCCCTCTCTCTCTCTCTTTCCTCGCTCTCTCTCCCCCCCTCCCCCTTCTCTCGCCCTCTCTCTCCCCTCCCCCTTCTCTCTCCCCTCTCACTCTTCTCCCCCCCTTCTCTCTGCCTCTCTCTCCTATCTCCCTCTCACTCTCCCCTCCCCCTTCTCTCTCCCTCTCTCTCTCTCTTTCCTCTCTCTTTCTCTCTCCCCCTCCCCCTTCTCTCTCCCTCTCTCTCTCTCTTTCCTCACTCTCTCTCCCCCCCTCCCCCTTCTCTCGCCCTCTCTCTCCCCTCCCCCTTCTCTCTCCCCTCTCACTCTTCTCCCCCCCTTCTCTCTGCCTCTCTCTCCTATCTCCCTCTCCCCTCCCCCTTCTCTCTCCCTCTCTCTCTCTCTTTCCTCTCTCTTTCTCTCTCCCCCTCCCCCTTCTCTCTCCCTCTCTCTCTCTTTCCTCACTCTCTCTCCCCCCCTCCCCCTTCTCTCGCCCTCTCTCTCCCCTCCCCCTTCTCTCTCCCCTCTCACTCTTCTCCCCCCCTTCTCTCTGCCTCTCTCTCCTATCTCCCTCTCACTCTCCCTTCCCCCTTCTCTCTCCCTCTCTCTCTCTCTTTCCTCTCTCTTTCTCTCTCCCCCTACCCCTTCTCTCTCCCTCCCTCTCTCTGTCCATCCCCATCTCACGCTCTCTGTCACATACACAAGTATAGGAAGCAAGAGAGGCAGAAGAATGATCTTTGGAATGTTTAGTGCCACAAGAAGAAAGATAAATGCTGGGCTCTGGACCTCTTGTTAAGAAACAGTTAAAATAAAATTAATAATATTTTTGTACTGTGTATGCGGTCTTATACAAAAAGGATTGCACTGGGACGGTGAGAGGTTGTCAGAGAAGACAGAATGCAGCCTAATCAAATCACATTTAACAAATTGACCCTTTGAAAATATTTTTGTGTCCCTTTGGTTGGAATCAGCATGTTATCCCACCGCACAGGATTCCGACGCTCAAAATTTTAACAAAGGGATCCAAAAGATTAGAACACCGACAGGGGTGAGTAGGGGGTGTTCTTCCCTCTCCCCATCCCTCTAACCCTCTCTACAGCCTAACCCTATCCTCCCCCTTAGTGCCTAACCACCCCCCAGAGGTACATAACCCTAACCTAACCTGGCATCTCGACTTTTACAATGCAGACAGGGGAGTAATTAATTTACCCGTACCCTAACCCATCTGAGGTTGCGGCTAGGGTAGAGCTAAATTAGTGGGGGTGGCAGCTAGGGCTAAGAGTCTGAGGGGTGGCGTCTATGGATAACCCCCCTTCTAGTCCGTAACCCTCCCCCATCAGGTCCTAACCATCCCCCCAATATTTACCTTTGGGATGTCAGCAGTCAATGTTTCCGGCACCAGGATTCTGAGTGATGATCCAGACCGGTGGGATGCTGACCGCATCACATCAGACACATAGCTGCTTCCACTGGGTCCATGTTCATGCAGAGACACTGTATCTGCCATAGGTGGACACTATGGTGTGCTGCTGGTGGACTGTCTAGAACCACCAGGCGAGGTGACAGCATGCAAGGGCTCAGAAAGTGGGCATCTCAGGGCTTGAACAATGAGGCAAACACTAGTACACAAAGAAAATGCTGAAACTTATATACATAGTATCACTCCTTCAATTCTAGCAACAAGTGGCAGAGGGAATGTAGCAACGTCCACCTTTGTATCAAGCACAGTGTTACTGAGCTCTACCACAGCTATTTCCAGATAAAGCACAGGTTGCCTGATGTGAATTAGACCCTCCCTCTGGCAGCATGCTGCACTTAGTACTTTAGTTATCATCTGCCACTGCTGAACACACCCCTTAGTGGTGAGAAACATGCCAATAGGTAGACTTAAGGCCCGTACACACTGGTCGATATATCGGCCGTTCTCCTGAATGGCCGATTTATCGCGGGACCGTCGGCCAGTGTGTACGGCCGATACGTCTGTGAACTCCGTCGTTCACAGACGTATCGCGTCGGCCCCGCAGCACAGCCGACGGCTAATATATCTACAGATATATTGGCGCGTCGCTGTCTGTGTACGCCTGTACACATGCTGCGGCGGCCGGCGGTGATTGTCAGATGAACTGGGCGGGCGTGTGTACACGCCCGCCCAGTTCATGACATCAGTGTCCGACGGATCGGGCAGTGTGTATGCACAGCACACTGCCCGATCCGTCCATAGATATATCTGCATATCAATTGATCTGCAGATATATCTATTAGTGTGTACCCACCTTTAGACACGCCCTTTGGGCGGAGCTTGGCACACCCTCTTAGCAGCTTGACGCACTCTACTACTGGCTAAAATCTCCCTGAAACTAGTTTTCAAAAGTAGGCAAGTATGTTCCAGAGTTATGCTGACTTCTGAAAAACTCTGTGCTGCTGCCTCACCCCTAGGGGTGCTAGGGGTGTCCCACCCCCACAGTGTTTGTTCGCAGCTTGCAAGTCATATGTGAACCAAGTTTGTTGTAAATTGGTCCAGGCATTCGGGAGTTATGCTGTCTTCTGACATACTCTCTGCTGCTGTCCCACCCCTAGGGGTGTCTAACCTCCACAGAGTTTGTTTGCAGATTGTAAGTCAGATGTGTACCAAGTTTGGTGTAAATTGCTCCAGGCCTTCCACAGTTATGCTGTCTCCTGACATACTTTGTGCTGCTGTCCCACCCATTAGGGGTGCTAGGGGTGTCTGACCCCCACAGTGTTTGTTCCACAGTGAAAGTCATATGTGTACTAAGTTTGTTGTAAATTGCTGCAGGCATTCCAGAGTTATGCTGTCTGCTGAAATACTCAGTGCTGCTTCCTTACCACCTAGGGGTGCTAGGGGTGTCTTCCTCCCACAGTGTTTGTTTCCAGATTGTAAGGCATATGTATACCAAATTTTGAGTACATTGCTCTTGCAATTCCAGAGTTATGCTGTCTCCTGATGTACTCTGTGCTGCTGTCTGCCCCCCTAGGGGTGTTAGGGATTTCTAATTGTTTTAGTTGCCTCCGCCATGTTTTAATACGCTCGTATGTAAAATTTCACGATCGTCGCTTGTAAACTGTGGATTTGTATAGAAAGACAGAATGACGGCTTTTCGCTTTTATATAGTAGATACACTTAGAGTTACTGTGATATGTGACTGTCATACTTGGCAACATTTTATAACAAGTTCCAGGGATGCTTGGTGGCTGAGCCCAGTGCATGGTGGAATGTCATGTGCGGATCTGTCTAGGAGGTCCTTGGTGCACTACAACTCCCATCATGTCATGTTTTCCTGGACTTCATTATAATGTGATGATTTGTTTTTAATTCATGTTAATTACTCATGTTCCATACATTTTCATTCATACCACTTAATGTGCGCATAACACAGTGTTTATAGGGCCTAATTCAGACATGATCGCTCGCTAGCGTTTTTTGCAGCTCTGCCATCAGGTCAGAACTGCACATGCGTATGCACCGCAATGTGCTGGCACATTGCACAGGTACAAATCGGTTCGTTGCTCTGCGATGGGTTTGTGCAAAGAATCCATTCGCATGGGCGATCGCAAGGAGATTGACAGGAAGAAGGTATTTGTGGGTGTCTACTGAAAAATGCAGGCATTCCCAAGCGTTTGCAGAGTGGGTGTCTGACGTGAATTCCGGTCCCGGACAGGTTGAAGTGATCGCAGCGGCTGAGTAAGTCCTGGGCTACTCAGAAACTGCACAAAATCTTTTTGTACCCCTCGGCTACACATGCGATCGCACATTTGCACAGCTAAAATACACTCTCCAGTGGGCGGCGACTGTGAACGCAGGGCTGCAAAAAACAGCTAGCGAGTGATCAGGTCTGAATTGTCCCCATAGATCCTCCAGAAACCCCATGGGGCTGTTTTACTGGTCAATGTCAGGTTTGGCCATCCAAGTGTGAGGTAAAATTGATTAATAATCCTGGGCCGCAGCTCCAGAGGTGGGATGGGCCAGCGTGTGGCCAGCTGTACAGTGGAGACATCGGATAACAACCCATGTCCTCTTATGCTTTACAGTGTTTAGTTGCAAAATTAGTGGTGGTGGTGGGTGTTTGGTAGGCTAAAGCACTGGGGCTCATTACAAATATTGGAGTCTATTTACTAAGCCTTGGAGAGAGATACAGTGGACGGAGATAAGTACTAGCCAATCAGCTGCTAACTGTTATATTATAGGCTGGGTTTGAAAAATGACAGGAGCTGATTGGCTGGTACCAGTGCCGGTGCTACCCGCTCAGCAAGGTCTGCAAAGCAGGGAGGTGTCTGGCTGAATAGGCGCTGTCCCCGCTCTGCTACCTTGCTGATGCGCCGTGTTGCTGCCGCTGCACCAGTGTGACAGGCAGCGGCTCCGGCAGTATGAACAGATCTCCTCCTGTGTGTCAGCCCTCCCTCCCTCTCCTCCTCGCTCCTCCCCCTGTCCATGTCAGCCTGAAGACAGGCAGCAGCATCGCCTCCCCTCTGTCACTGAAGACACAGAAGACAAATCTTAAGCACGGCCCCCCCCTCTCTCCCCTCCCGTCTGTGGTGGATTCAGATAGGGTTCACAGGAAGTCACATGATGTACATGTGACTGTGCACTGTGTCTGGAGGAGCAAGCTGTCGTAAGAAGAGGAGCAGCCAGCCAGTTTAGCTTCCTGCAGCCCTGGCAGCCAGCCACAGAGGAGCTGAGACTGGTAAATACTGCTGCTGATAAACAAAGGAGGGGGATAGTATATTCATGTGTCCTGGGCGAGGGGGGAGTATCATTCATGTGTGCTGGGGAATGGGGGGGGGGGAGGAGTATCATCCATGTGTGCTGGGAAATGAAGGGGGGGAGTATCATTCATGTGTGCTGGGGGGTGCCGCTAGCCGTGAAAAGCGGTGAAGCTTTTCTACCAATGGGGGACCGTGAGAAAGTTAACCAGCCCATCAGCATCCTCTCCCTGGCCCCGGCCAAAGGTCTCTTCAATGAGCCCGGCCCAGGAGCAGCAGCAAAGCGTTGGTCAGAGCCGGGTTCACTACACCCGCTGCCACCCCAGCTCCCGCACTCTCACTGAACTGGCCAGAGCGGCAACTGAGCACTGAAGGGGACCCGGCAGAGAGGTTATTTTTAATTACATTATTTGCAGTATCATGATGGTGTAAAGGATATGGTGTCCCCGGTCACAGTGTATGGTTTGGGGACTGGACAGGAGCAGGATGTACTTTGTTCTCAGGATGCCAGCTGATCAGGCTGCACTCACAGCCAGACCTGGGACAATATCTAATGCAACGTCCTACAGCCCTATAGCTGCCCAATGTCTGTCCATGATGATGAGCCTATTTATGTGGTGGCTACGAATGTAGGCCCTCATTCCGAGTTGTTCGCTCGTTATTTTTCTTTGCATCGGTGCGATTTTCCGCTTGCGCATGCGCAATGTTCGCACTGCGGCTGCGTCAAGTAAATTTGCTTAGAAGTTTGGTATTTTACTCACGGCATTACGAGGTTTTTTCTTCGTTCTGGTGATCGGAGTGTGATTGACAGGAAGTGGGTGTTTCTGGGCGGAAACTGACCGTTTTATGGGTGTGTGTGAAAAAACGCTGCCGTTTCTGGGAAAAACGCGGGAGTGGCTGGAGAAACGGGGGAGTGTCTGGGCGAACGCTGGGTGTGTTGGTGACGTCAAACCAGGAACTACAGGCACTGAACTGATCGAACTGGATGAGTAAGTCTCGAGCTACTCAGAAACTGCAAAGAAAAGTCTATTGCGAAAGAATGCACCTGACTCAAGCGCAGTGGAGAATGATTTCAATGTTGTGCAAGGTTCTGCAACCCTTTGAACTTGCCACACGTGAAGTCAGTTCAGACACTGCCAGCTTGAGTCAGGTCATTCCCCTCATCAGGCTTTTGCAGTAGCAGCTGGAGAGATTGAAGGAGGAGCTAAAACGGAGCGATTCCGCTAGGCATGTGGGACTTGTGGATGGAGCCCTTAATTCGCTTAACCAGGATTCACGGGTGGTCATAAACTTCACACGTCAGATGCATTCACACACCTCTCAAGCACACTTATCTTAATAAATAAAGACACAACAACCGTAATTGGCGTGAAAGGGGTCAGCTTTTTATTTTGACTGAGAGGAAGGCCTATTAATACTATAACTAAAAATGCAGACTTCCCTCTCTAACTAAGGTGGCGGGGAGAAGAACGGTTAAGCATGATAAACAACTTAATAAGGGTGATCCAAAATTATATGACAAAATAGAGCAATAAACATATGTGTGTGAGGGGGCCTTCTGCCCTAGATGTTCCGGGATCGGCCTCCTGCCTCCATCCCGAGCAACAAAAACATATGTGCGAGGGGGCCTTCTGCCCCAGATGTTCCGGGATCGGCCTCCTGCCTCCATCCCAGACATCGTAAATCCAAAATCCAAGGCCAGGGGTCGACCTTCTGCCACTACCCCTGCCCACCAACAGTTGTAGGGACGGAGGTACGCTCCGCCCCTACAGGGTAAAAAATTGGGCCTCCGGCCCCGATATCCACATATGTTTATGATCTATCATATGGGCCCACCAGGTACGGTGGTGCCCATCAATTAATAATAAGACTATAAAAATACCTAAAAGTTCACCCGAACTTACTAACAGTAAACTCCTTAAGTTAAACTGAAATAACCGTTCAGAAACCGGCCAACTGCCAGGTTACCAACCTGCCACCGCCACCGAACCGAAAACTCCACTCAACTAAACAAAGCATAACACGAAGAAAACTCAACTCAACTCAAACTAAAGAAAACAGAACACGAAGCTAAATAGAGCACATGACCCGGCGTACCAGATCATTGCCACCCACATGCAGGACCAGAAAAAGCGGATACCTGAATCGGCCAACTGCCGACCGCAGCCAATCCCACAGGCCATCCCAGCGGAGGCCTCCACGCCCCAACCAGCGCCCAGCCTGCAACTCCAGAAACCGGATCGTGTCGCAAGCCAGAGCCGACACCGCCGTGGGAATGGCCGACAAGCCATATAAAGCGCGGATCTAGCCGCCTTCCTGCAAAAGAAGGGTGAAGAAGGGTGTGACTGAGGTTAATAAACAAAATATAGTATGGAGAAAATGGGTAACCTAACCTGCGTCCCTAACAGGGGGAAAGGGGGGTGGGTCGCCCAATTTGACTTGAGGCAAAAATGCAAAACTTCGTCAGCCGGCAACAGCCGTAATTAAAACCAACGATAAAACAAAAATTCCTCAAGGCCCCCGCAGTCGCAAAGTGCAACTGCGACGAGCAGCTAATCCTCAAAAGGGGCGCACTGGGAGGAAAAGGCCTGATGTAGCGCCTGACCGCACCAGACCTCCACCTACCCAGTGCCCGGACTTCGACTTCGGACCAACCCGCCGCAGCAGCCGCAGAAGCAGCGCAGATGCGGAAAGAGTGAGTCCCATAGTCTGCCGGAGGTAGACCCAGGTATAAAATACAGCGTCCCAAAACCGACTGGAATGGAGATATGGTCAAAGGGGAACCGTCACTATGGACGAACCACCCGGAAGGCGTTGGAGGCCGTACGGACGAATAAGACCTGGCCGCGGTAAATGGACAAATGCCCCGCCACGAGCCCGACCCATTCGAACGCACTGCCCCCTGCCGATTACGTCAGTCTTGGAGCGCTGAATCCCACACCGCAAACCGTCGGGGCGTACGTCGATGTAGGCCGCCAGCAGGGGCGAGGCAGAAGTCCGAGAAACGGACACCAGCTCGCCCCCCTGAACGCACAGTTAAAAGCCATCGTAAAGGCCGTCATGAAGGGGCGAACTTCATACCCTGAAGAGCAAATACTCCGTAGGGATCCTAGAATGCGCCTCAACAAAGACCCAGTGATTGGTCGGCGATCGTCCGGCCTGGACGGGATCACCCGAGCCCATCCCTTCAACACCCTCCGGAGGGAAAAGGACCGAGTGAATCCTCCTCCCCCCGAAGCTGAAGAAAGTATGATATACCCGCTAGAACCCTACCAACCTACCCCCGAGAAATCCCGTCGGTGTACAAAAACCCAGATGTAGTCTAAAAGTAAGTCGAGATAGGTCTTACCACCATGGCCCCTCTCCAGAAGGAAGCGACTCCACCGCTTCCAGGCAGCCAAAGAAGCTTGCAGGGGCCAACGACCTGTGCGCTAAATCCTCCAATCCGGGCGGATAACCTGCCACACAGAAGCAGGACATAATTCCCCATGGATTAGAGCTGCAGGAGCCCAAGCGCCTAAACTGCTGCCAGTCGCCACGAGAAAGGGCATCAGCAATTTCGTTACACGCTTGGCTCGCAACGGAATGTTGTTCACCAAGCATAAAAAGACTATCTGCACAAGGACGTGGACTTCTGCCGGTTTATGGCAAAAAACCACGCCCAAGTTGTCGCACCAGAAGATAACCTGTGTGCTACGCCGAGCATCGCACCACAACTCCAATGGGACCAGAATGGGAAAAAATTTCCAGCAACAGCATGTGTGCCGCGAGGTTCGCGCGAAACCAGGCACGCGCCCAAGGAGACGCACACCATCGGCCTGTGAAAGAAGCTCCGAAACCGAAAGCACCAGAGGCGGCCATGAAAAGCTCCAGGGACGTGCTAGAAATGACCGCCTCTTGCCAAATACAGACGCCGTGGAAACGAACTAGAAATTCGTCCCAAAGACGTAAAATCCCTCCGGATTTCGAGTGATAATCCAAGAAAATGATGCGGGCTTCTAATACCAACTGTCGCCCGTTCCAATTTCCTATAGAAAAACCCTGCCCATAGGGATAACCTTGCAAGCAAAAGTATACAGGTCCAATAAGGATTGAGGCTGTTTCAAAGTAAGCTGGCCCGCAGCGAGCCCATAGAGGATACCATCGTGAAGACGCAACACCTTGTCCTCAGGGAGCCTACAGAGACCACCGACCATAGCAATCTGAATCCTGAGGTAAACCAAGGAGGCGGAGGGACCCTCCGTCTCCTCTGGTGCAACTGGACCCAGAAGTGTGCGAAGAGGGCCGACGTCCACCGAAACAAGTAGACGCAGCGAACAGAGTCCGGTGGGCCAATCAAAAGAATATTGTCCAAGTAGTGCAAAAATCCCTGCTCGCCCGCAGTCTGCTCCAGACACCAGTGGAGGAAAGAACTGAATGTTTTGAAGTATGCGCAAGAGATAGAAAAACCCATAGGGAGGAATCGATCGATGTAGTAGCCATCGTCCGGTTTAAAACCCATAAATCGAAAGGCGGAAGGGTGCAGCGGGAGGAGACGAAATGCTGACTCGATGTCCCATTAACACAGCACTGCCCCCAGACCAAACGACCTAATGGTGTCTATGGCTGAATCAAAAGATAGGTAAATGACCCTGCACTGAACATAAGGGATAGCGTTAATAGCCGATGACCCGAGAGGACGGGAAAGATGTTGGATGAGTCGAAATTAGCCCGCGGTCCTCTTGAGCACTATGCCTACGGGGGACAAGACAAAATATGGTAAGGGTGGGGCAGGGGGGTTCCCGGAAAGGGCCTAACCTCCTGCCCAACTACACTGCAGCCCCAACCTTCTGCCGGAGCACGTCCGGAAACTCTCGAGCCGAACTCAGGTTCGTATCAGTTCCGGGACCTACCAGTCCATGTATCAGCAAGGGGAAGCCAGAAGCGAAACCCGAGTGTAAGAATTGGGCATCCACCGGCCGCGGGTACCGTCGCAGCCAGGGTATGAGCACCCGTAGTTTAATGGGGGTGGGGGCTGAGTGATGAAAACGACAGGGCCCCCCCAAGTCACTTTGGGCATTAATGAAAGCGAAGCATTTTCCATGCCCCGTGCGCAATGAACCCCCTTGAAAGCCGGCAGAATGAGAGGCAGGTCGGTTTGCCCATCTTCTCGCCGTACCGCCCTCGTAAGTGCCGGCTGAACCCTGCGTCAGATCCGAGCTAGATTCCGCATCCTTGTTACCGAAGTTATAGATCTGCCGCCCGTGCTGTTGGCGCCAGAAGTCCTAATCGCAACGTCGCCAAGCCGCCCCTCTGTACTTATGGTACTGCACGTGTATAAGGAACGTCGCTGGTTAGCAGATGAAAGCAAGGCTTGACAATCGTTGCTAGTAGGAGCACAAATATAGACGTATCGGCCCCGATGGATCCGGTCCCGGACTCGGGACCTGAGCCCACGTTGCACTGCCGTGTTGGCGCAGTGAACGGCGTCCGACTCCAACAAAACTGGCGAGGCGGAAGAGGTGGAATCCCGGCGTTCGCGCCATTTGCAACGCTTAATCCTGCGCAAATTGCCATGGAGGACACACCCTCCGAGGATGTGGAGGAGAGGGAAGAGTCCGAGCCCCGATGCCTGAGCCTGTGTCTACTGCACGTGCTGGACCCTACGCGTACTGCTGCCCCCGCAAGAGGGCCGGGACTGTGTACTGGGTCACAAGCCGCTATGGGGGGGTAACCGCACTCCACTTGGACCAGACAGGGTCTGAAGAAGACTCACCTGCACGAGAGTGAACTGCGTCCATCCTAGCGGGGAGACAAAAGAGCATTGTTCCCCTGCTGCCCCCCCCGGTCCTGCAGCCGCCGGGCCGGCCGCTCCGCCAGAGGACTGGAGCGGCGCAAGAGTCTGAGTAATGCCAAAGAAACGGTGGACAGCCCTTGTCCCCCGGGTACGGAGGAGACAAGGGAGCCACCGTCGACTGAGCTGACTGCGGCATAAATGCCGGACAAGATGGGTGCGTCCACCCAGAGGTGCGGCCGCCGTTGCCGGCGCTCAAAGCTCAGACACGGCACGCGAGTCCCGCGCCCCCACGGGAGGTTCGCGAACCACCCGTTGGGAGCAAGGACCCGGAAGATCCCACGCTGTCGGGTATCACAACATATCTGTCCCGCTGCAATAAGCTCTGCCTGACCCGCCTGCGCCGCGACCTACTACTATCCCGAGCATGGTCTCAGCACCATATGCGGGAGCGCCGTCAGAACTAGGAAAAAACCAATGCAACAGGGCTGTCCGCGGCAGCGTTCGAATAATCAGTCCGGACACCGCGGGGGACAGACAGCTTGTTGCCCACCTGCGCTCGCCGCCCCCCGAGGGGGGGGGGGAGGAGCCGTGGCCGGGCCCTCAGCCTGGGAGCGGCCCGGGGCGCACAGCCACTGGTGGAGGCACTACTAAGCGAGGCGCGTGCAAGAGAGGCCTGGTGGCTCGTCCCACCGTGGGCGGACGCGGAGCGTCCCTGCGCTACGGCCCTTGCAAGGTCCCCCGGCGGCCTCTACCCATCAGCAGCGGAAGAGAGGGCGCATCGCACCGCACCGCCCTGGGAGCGCGCCACCCGGCCCTGACCTGGGACATTGCCACCAGGCCCGGCGTGAGGAGGCCTCATATGGGCTCCCCTAGTGCGGACCTGCAATATATTAACACGTACGCGCCGCACAGATTCACCGCGTACGGCAGCCGAGCGACCCCCCACCAGTGCAGAGGGGGACGTGAGCAGATATATGGGGGCTGCCCCCGCTGGGTATAGCCATATGAGGTGCAGCACGCGCGCTGCCCGGACAACCCGCGTCCGGCAGCCGCGCGACCCCCCGCCCGCCCAGTGGAGAAGGGGATGTGAGCCAGAGACACGGGGGGTTTCACCCCGCTGGTTATGGCCATATGAGGTGCAGCACATGCGCGCTGCACGGACACCCCGCGTCCGGCAGCCGCACGACCCCCCGCCCGCCCAGTGGAGAGGGGGATGTGAGCGAGAGACACGCTGGGAACTGACATGCCAGCAGGGCGGGAGCGCTGTATCGTCCGTGCAGGACTAGCGCGGCCGGCCGCAGCCCAGACCGGCGGGTGCAGGGACGGAACAAACCCATCCCCTGCAAGCCGCCCCAGCAGCCCACGGCCCCCCCGCGCACTGCCCACCGCCGCCGCTAGCGGCGGAAACGGAGACAGAGAGCGCGGGCGTAAGGGAGCACGAGCGGACGGCCGAGCCCGGCCGCGTCGCCAGGTGCCTCCCGCATACCAGCCGCAGCATGCCCGCCCTGGCTCAGCCGCACCGTATAGGAGTCAAGGGCCGAGCAGGGAGGACCGCGCTGCGCCGGTGTCTGAGTATATATGAAATAAAAAGAGAAGGGAAATAAAAAGAGCAGGAGGAGTGGAAAGGAGAAGGGAATAACAGGGTAGGAAAGAGAACTACAGAGAGATAAGCTGAGGAGAAGGTAGGGAGAAATAGAATAGAGCAATGTAGTTATAGTAATAATTACTTACCAGCAGTTGAACTGGTCACGGAAAACGCTGGAAGAGGCAGGATATCCTGGGTCTGAAGACTATATGTATGTCAGACCGGCCCCTATGCAGAATCCAGCCAATCACAATCCAGACAGTTTACCTTACGTTCCTCCCACAAAAACTGTAACCCCTTCCGTGCCAGAGTGATGCATCAAGAGGCGTGCAGCAGGCCCAGCCGGTGAGTTTATGTTGCTTTCGGCCATATTATATGACCTACGCAGTCTATCTTTTGAAATCAGAGCACTACATTTTGGCCACCATGCTCGATCCTAGGTTTAAAGCCTAAGTTGTATCTCTCTTTCCGGCAGACACAAGTCTGCAGAGGTTCAAAGACCTGCTGGTGAGACACTTGTCAACTCAAGCGGAATGTGACCCGTCAACAGCTCCTCCTTCACATTCTCCCGCAACAGGGGCTGCGAGGAAAAGGCTAAGAATTCCGAGCTCACCCGCTGGCAGTGATGCAGGGCAGTCTGGAGCGAGTGCTGACATCTGGTCCGGACTGAAGGACCTGCCAACGATTACTGACATGTCGTCTACTGTCACTGCATATGATTCTGTAACTATTGAAAGAATGGTGGAGGATTATATGAGTGACAGCATCCAAGTAGGCACGTCAGACAGTCCGTACGTATACTGGCGGGAAAAAAGAGGCAATTTGGAGGCCCTTACACAAACTGGCTTTATTTTACCACAGGTTCTGACTCGGATACGGCTGATGGGGAGGGTAGTTCACATGTGGATGTTCCTGATCTTTTGGAGGCTATTAAGTTAATTCTACAGATTACGGATGATCCTGAGCCATCCGTCCCTCCTAAGAAACCAGATAGTTTCAAGCGTCAGAAGGTGGTTAAACAAGTTTTACCTCACTCTGACCACCTAGTGGATATACGTCAGGAACCCTGGGAAAACCCGGGTACGAAGTTTGTGCCTCACAAGAAGATGCTGGCTCGCTATTCCCTAGCGCCAGAGCTGTCTAAGAATTGGGAAACGCCTCCTCCAGTGGACTTACATGTGGCCAGGATGGTGGTTTCCTCAGCTCTTCCTGTCACTACCGTCACGTCTCTAAAAGAGCCTACGGATAAGCGTGTGGAGGGTGGTCTGAAAGCGATTTACACCCTCACGGGTGCTGCACAAAGGCCCACTATTGCAGCTACATGGGCTGCCGAGGCTATTGAAGCGTGGGCCTTGGAGTTAGATACTGAAATCTCCTCTGACCATGCTAGACAATGCTTGTCATATATTGTCACAGCTTCTCGCTATATTAAAGAGGCGGCTTCGGATGCCGGTATCCTAGCAGCCAAGGCCTCTACTACGTCAGTCCTGGCTTGCCGGATATTGGGGGTAATTCCAAGTTGATCGCAGCAGGAATTTTATTAGCAGTTGGGCAAAACCATGTGCACTGCAGGGGAGGCAGATTTAACATGTGCAGAGAGAGTTAGATTTGGGTGTGGTGTGTTCAATCTGGAATCTAATTTGCAGTGTAAAAATAAAGCAGCCAGTATTTACCCTGCACAGAAACAAAATAACCCACCCAAATCTAACTCTTTCTGCACATGTTATATCTGCCTCCCCTGCAGTTCACATGGTTTTGACCAACTGCTAACAAAATTCTGTTTGGGGAGGACTTAAATAAGATAGTGGCTGACTTGGCCACTGCCAAAACTGCCTGTCTACCAAATACCGCTCGTTCTGTGTCGAAGGCTAAAGGTACGTCCTTTCGCCCCTTTTGCCCTTCAGGTAAAGCAAAAGGTCAGGCGTACCACAAGCAGGCCCAAACTTCCACACCTGGTAAGCCGAAGCCCAAAAGAGCCTGGGATGCCCGTCAGCCAGCTTCCAAGACCGATAAGCCTGCCGCATGACTGGGCGGGCCTCCCCCTGGGTGATCCCAGGGTGGGGGGCCGGCTTCTAGGGTATACCCAGGAATGGTTGAAGACCACTTCAGATGCCTGGGTATGGGAAGTTGTCACTCGAGGTTACGCCATAGCCTTCAAAAACCGACCCCCTCACCGATTTTGCCAGACAGACGTCCCGTCGGACCAGACAAAGGCAAACACTCTGCATTCGGTGGTACAGACCCTCTTGGATACAGGAGTTGTAGTACAGGTGCCTCTTGCTCAGAGGGGCCGGGGGTACTATTCTCCGCTGTTTCTAGTCCCGAAACCGAATGGGTCCTCCCGGCCCATTCTCAACCTCAAGGCATTGAACAAGTTTGTGAAGGTTTCCAAGTTCCGTATGGAAACCCTTCGCTCTATAGTTCTGGCCTTGGAACCTGGGGACTACATGGTCTCCCTGGATATACAGGATGCTTACCTGCATATTCCTAAAGCAGCGTCACATCAGCAATACCTGAGGTTCGCTATTGGCAACCTTCATTACCAGTTTCGGGCGTTACCTTTTGGTTTAACAACGGCTCCGCGAGTTTTCTCCAAAGTAATGGCAGTGATGACAGTGGTACTCCGCCGTCAAGGGGTCAGGATACTGCCGTACCTGGACGACTTGTTAATACTGGCAAATTTCCCAGAACTTCTCCTATGTCATCTGGATATGACGGTCCGGTTTCTACAAGCCCACGGGTGGCTCATCAACTGGAAGAAATCCTCCCTGGTCCCTGCTCAGAGCATGGTGCACCTGGGAGCGCTATTGGACACTCACAACCAGCGGTTGTTCTTGTCTCAGGAGAAAGTCCTGAAGCTTCAGGACAGGATTCGTTGCTTCCTTTCTCGTCCGCAAGTGTCAATACATTCGGCGATGCAGGTGCTGGGCCTCATGGTCTCAGCATTCAACATGGTGGAGTATGCTCAATTCCATTCTCGCCCCCTCCAGAGGCTGATTCTAGCCAAGTGGGACGGCCTGCCTCACCGGACAGGTCTCACATAATCTCATTGACTCCGGAGGGCCGTCTGTCGCTACTTTGGTGGCTTCGGGACCAACAGTTGTGCGGAGGCCGTCCCTTCTGGATATCCAACTGGGTCCTGTTGACGACAGATGCCAGTCTAAGAGGTTGGGGCGTGGTGCTGGAGCAACACTCCCTTCAGGGTAGGTGGACCAAGGAGGAATCTCTCCTCTCGATCAACATTCTGGAATTGCGGGCGGTCTTCAATGCGTTGAACCTGGCCCAGCATTTAATTCAGAACCGTCCTGTTCAAATACAGTCGGACAACGCCACCTCAGTGGCTTACATAAATCATCAAGGCGGCACTCGAAGCCGTTTGGCAATGAAGGAAGTCTCACGGATTCTACGTTGGGCGCAACGCCATCTACCGGCCATATCGGCAATATTCATTCCGGGAGTCCTGAATTGGGAAGCGGACTTTCTCAGTCGTCAGGACATGCATGCCGGCGAGTGGAGCCTCCATCCAGAAGTGTTTCAACTCCTAGTGGAAAAGTGGGGTCTTCCAGATGTAGATCTGATGGCGTCTCGACACAATCACAAGGCTCTGGTCTTCGGAGCAAGGACAAGGGATCCTCAAGCAGCATTCGTGGATGCGCTGTTGGTGCCGTGGAGGTTTCGGCTGCCGTACGTGTTCCCTCCGGTGTCACTCCTGCCCAGGGTAATTCGGAAGTTCAAGCTTCTCATAGCTCCGGCGTGGCCCAGACGGCCCTGGTTCTCAGACCTGCAAGGCCTATCGTCAGAGCGTTCACTTCTGCTTCCACAATGCCCAGACCTCCTCGTTCAGGGCCCCTGTGTCTACCAGGACCTAGCCCGGCTGTCTTTGACGGCGTGGCTCTTGAAGCTTCCGTCTTGAGGGCTAAGGGTTTTTCTGAAGAGGTCATTAAAACTATGTTGCGGTCCCGGAAACCGGCTTCTGGTCGGATTTACTATAGGGTCTGGCATTCCTACTTTGTTTGGTGCGCATCTAACAATTATGACGCTTCCAAGTTTAGTACAGCCAAACTTTTAGCTTTTCTGCAGCAGGGCCTAGATTTAGGCCTGCGTCTGGCCTCCCTCAAGGTTCATATTTCGGCCTTGTCGGTGTGGTTTCAGAGAAAAATTGCGACTTTACCTGATGTTCATACTTTCACTCAGGGTGTGTTGCGTATCCAACCTCCCTATGTCCCACCTGTGGCTCCTTGGGACTTATCGGTGGTTTTGGAGGCGTTGCAGGAGCCTCCGTTTGAACCCCTGGGTTCAGCTGACCTTAAGTGGCTTTCCCTTAAGGTGGTGTTCTTGCTGGCTATTGCCTCTGCTAGAAGAGTGTCGGATCTGGGTGCCTTGTCTTGTAGATCCCCATATCTGATTTTTCACCGTGACCGGGCAGTTCTTAGGACTCATCCCGGATATTTACCTAAGGTGGTTTCTTCGTTCCACCTTAATCAGGAGATTGTGGTTCCGGCCTTTGTCTCTCCTGATTTGTCTCCCAAAGAGCGGTCTTTGGATGTGGTACGGGCTCTCAGTATCTACGTGAAGAGAACTGCTTCTATTCGAAAATCTGATTCTCTCTTTGTTTTGTTTGGATTTCACAAACGTGGCTGGCCTGCTCACAAGCAGACCCTGGCCAGATGGATTAGAATGGTGATTGCACATGCTTATGTGAAGGCTGGTCTGTCAGCTCCTGCTCACATTACAGCCCATTCTACTCGGTCTGTTGGACCTTCTTGGGTGGCCCAACGTGGTGCGACCCTTGAACAATTGTGCAAGGCGGCTACGTGGTCCTCCGGGAACACGTTCATAAGGTTCTATGTCTTCGATACTGCCGCTTCCCAGGATGCTTCCTTTGGACGCCGGGTTCTTGTGCCCGCTACAGTGCGTCCCCTCCCATGAGGAACTGCTTTAGGACATCCCCATTGTCCAATCCTTGTGGAGCCCAGTGTACCCCGCAGCAGAAAACAAGATTTATGGTAAGAACTTACCTTTGTTAAATCTCTTTCTGCGAGGTACACTGGGCTCCACAAGGCGCCCACCCTGACGCACTTAGCTTCTTTGGGTTGGTATGGCATTAGCCGCTGACACTTCTCTTGTTGTGAGAGTGTGGTGTATGTGGCTACTAACCGTTGTCGTCTCTTTTCCTGCTACTGCATTGGGCTGGTTAACTAAAAACTGAGCTCCTGTGCAGGGAGGCGGGGTTATAGAGGAGGCGGCGCTGTGCATTCTGGGAACAGTCAAAGCTTTGAGCCTGTTGGTGCCTCGGATCAAGATCCTACTCTACACCCCATTGTCCAATCCTTGTGGAGCCCAGTGTACCTCGCAGAAAGAGATTTAACAAAGGTAAGTTCTTACCATAAATCTCGTTTTTTTTTTTTTTTATCTTTGCATCATGTGATGTTTAAGGCCAATTTTTTTAAGTGCCATCCTGTCTGACACTGCAATGCCACTCCTAGATGGGCCAGGTGTTTGTGCCGCCCACTTGGGTCGCTTAGCTTAGTCATCCAGCGACCTCGGTGCAAATTTTAGGACTAAAAATAATATTGTGAGGTGTTCAGAATAGACTGGAAATGAGTGGAAATTATGGTTATTGAGGTTAATAATACTATAGGATCAAAATTACCCCCAAATTATATGATTTAAGCTGTTTTTGAGGGTTTTTTTTTAAAAAAACACCCGAATCCGACAAAAAATTTTCAGGGAGGTTTTGCCAAAACGCATCCGAATCCAAAACATGGCCGCGGAACCGACTCCAAAACCAAAACACAAAACCCGAAAAATTTCCGGTGCACATCTCTAAAAATCAGAAGTAGATTAAAGGCATGACTGCAGTGTCAGTAGACACTGAAAGTGGGCATATCAGTCCTTGTATATTCAGATGTACAGGTGTGCATCAGGAAAGGGTATTGTAGCAGCATATGCATAAAGGGGGTCATTCCGAGTTGATCGCTCGCTGACGGCAAAACTGCGCATGCGTATGCGCCGCAATGTGCACGTGTATCGTACGGGTACAAAGAGCATCGTTGTTGTGCAATGCTTTTAGTGACGAGTCCATTTGCGCAGCCGATCGCAAGGAGATTGACAGGAAGAGGGCGTTCGTGGGTGGCAACTGACCGTTTTCTGGGAGTGTTTGGGAAAATGCAGGCGTATCCAGACATTTGCAGGGCGGGTATCTGACGTCAATTCCGGGACCTCCGTTGCTAGAATCATCGCACAGGAGAAGTAACTACAGGGCTGGTCTTGTTTTGCACAAAATGTGTTTGTGTTGCTCGGGTGCACGTGACTGCACACTTGCAAAGCGAAAATACACTCCCCCGTGGGTGGCGACAATGCGTTTGCATGGCTGCTAAAAGTAGCTAGCGAGCGATCAACTCAGAATGAGGGCCACAGTCACAGGTAAACAATAGCATAACGTAAAGCAAAGGAGGCCCCAACTGTGTCTATCTCAGAATCAGGACCTCTGAGGAGTGACTCCGCCCTCTTGACAGGCCCCTCCCCCTCAACAGACTCCGCTCTCATTAGGGCTGCTTCCATAAATTTCCCGGGCTGGGGTTCGATCCCAATCCGCCCCTGACCTCAAGAGAAGAGGAACTCCGCACCTCAGTGGATATGCCTGAGTTAATTTGTGTAGCAAAATCCATATTGTCAATGGAAGATATAGAAGAGCCTATACTAAGGTTTGAGGCTCCAATCTTTAAACGTCCAAAAACAGTAAAAGCTGAATTTCCAAACACATCAGTTGATGGAAATTATACAAGAGGCATAGGTAACACTCAGAAAGAAGTTTAAGTTACCAAAAAAATTGTTCTCTTACTATCCTCTACCGCCTGTGGACTGTGTAAAAAGGGAAGTACCTCCAAAGGTAGATGCTCACGTAGTTCGACTGGTGTGCAAATCTATATTACCTCTGCCCTTAACATCATTAAATGATGCAACAGACAGAAATTGTTAGCTCTCTTAAGACTATATTTTCCCTAACAGGGGCAATTACAAGACCAGCTGTGGCCACAACATGGGTGGCTAAAACCGTAACAGGCTGGGCAGAAGCTTTGGAGAATGATTTCACAGTTCATGGAACAAGAGAACAATTATCCCATATAGCTAATATAAAGCAAACAGCTGCCTATATGGAAGAAGCAGCCCTAGATATGGGTATATTAGCTTCTGGTTGAGGCTAGATCCAAGTGGCCTAAGGGACCTTTTCTGTCAGGGGGAGGAGCCACGACACAAGGGGGAGGAGCTAGGCCAGCGGGATAGTTGCTCTACTATCCCCGCCACCAACTATTACCTTTAGTAATTAGGTGGCTCGCTTCGCTCGCCACCGAGCCCGAAGTGTGGCGAGCGAAGCGTGGCGAGCGAAGCGTGGCGAGCGAAGCGTGGCGAGCGAAGCGAAGCATGGCGAGCGAAGCGAAGCGTGGCGAGCGAAGCGTGGCGAGCGTACTTTTCGGGTACCCTGTTCGGCCGTAGCTCCTCCCCCTGGTGACGTGTCTCCTCCCCTAGGTACGTCACAAGGTCCCTTCTCCCACTCCGATATAGAACCAACCATTAGCTTCTCAAGCGTCAGCTTCCTCAGTAGTAGCTCGCAGAGCAATTTGGCTACGTTCATGGAAGGCTAATACGGAATCCAAAAAGGTATTGGAATCCATACCTTTTATTAGAAATATTCTGTTTGGAACAGAATTGGACAACATTCTAATGTCTGAAGCAAACTCTAAATCAGCTGGGTTTCCCTCGACATCTACATCAAAACCTAGATTCCCTGCTTTCCGGTCCTTTTGGCCCCAAGGTAAAGCAAAGGTAAAGGCTTATGTCAAACAGTCTCAAGCAAATAAAACTGTTAAGTCTAAGGCCAAACAGGCTTGGTCAGCCAGACACCCGACTTCTAAATCATAAGACAAGTCTCCTGCCTGATGGCACAGGCCTCCACCTGGGGGACTCCAGGGTGGGAGTCCGACTTCTTCAATTTGCACGGGTCTGGCAGCAGTCCACCACAGATATCTGGGTGCAAGAAGCGATGTCTCACGGGTATGCCTTCTCCTTCAAGAAGTGTAACCCCCTCAACAGTTCTTTTGTACCAGTTCCCCGTCAGTAGCTACGAAGGCCAGTGCTCAGGGGCGTATCTACCCGTTGGCCAGGATGGCACTCGCCAGGGGCGCCAGTCAAGGAGGGGGCGCCGCCCGGCAGTGCCACCCTCGGCCAATGGGTGGAATCACTTAGTAGTGGAATCGCCTGGGCTAGAGGATCTCACAGTAGGCAGGAACAGGCGCCGGTGTTCGGCACAGCAATGCACTAGTGAAGAACGTGAAAGTAAACTACAGTTCCCAGCAGCCCTTGCTGTCGGGAGCTCCTGGCAGCAAGGATTGCTGGGAGCTGTAATTTACTTTCACTTTCTTCAGGAAGTGTGGGGCAGTGCTGAAGTGTGGTGTTCCTGCCTACTAAGCAGTCCTCCAGCCCAGGCGATGCCCATAGCACCTCATAGACACTAGAGGTCAATTATGGCCTCTAGCGTCTATGGTTCTCCCACAATGCTGTGCGGTGCACAATGACGTCATCGCGCACTGCACGGCATCGGCACCAGTAGCGGATCTTGCCATGATGGTGGCGCCCTCGTGACAGCGGCGGCTCTGTCTAGGCAACGACGCCTCGGGCAAAAGTCCTGCTTGCCCGTGGCAAGATCCGCTACTGTGTGTGACATAATGTGTATAAGCGGTACTACTGTGTAACGTAATTTGAATTGGGAGTACTATTGTGTGGTCATGCCCCTTTCCCACAAGATCATGCCCCTTTTTTGCACATACACCTCCCCTACTTCAAATATGGAGTGGGGGGTGCCAGTCCCTTACTGTGCCAGGGGCGCCCGGTCCCCTAGATACACCTCTGGTCCTCACACCAGAGCAATGCTGCATTGATAAGATGCAGAACTGATTGATAAGTATTTCCCGCCACGAGTTGGATACTTAGTGAATAGGCTCCATATGGAACAAGTAATGACTTTAAGGTCTGTTCCTTTATTTCATGTATATTTTTTTTCAGGGTCAATAATTAGCCTCAGTACGAGATAAGGGATGTAGGCAAAAGCGCAAAGATCTGTCAGTGTATGGGGTGGGAGCAGCTTGTCACTATGAGTTGTCCACACTCAAATGTGCAATGGTTCAGAAAGCGGTTGTATTCCAGTATGCGGTTATGGATGGTGTATTAAA
The DNA here is from genome assembly GCF_028390025.1 of Pseudophryne corroboree. NCBI lineage: Eukaryota > Metazoa > Chordata > Amphibia > Anura > Myobatrachidae > Pseudophryne > Pseudophryne corroboree. Next base: position 365,321,927 of record NC_086452.1, read on the forward strand.
CTGATCCTACTGTATGTGTTTCTAATGATGCATGTTTGTATATGTCGTCGCAAAAAAAACTATAAAAACAACTGCTGTTTTTTCTCAGACGACATATACAAAGATACATCATTAAGCTGGATAGCTTACATCGCGCAGTGCGTACCCAGGTTTGCTCATGCAACAGACACTTGGGGGTAATTCAGATCTCATCGCAACAGCAAATTTGTTAGCTTATGGGCAAAACCATGTGCACTGCAGGGGGCCAGATATAACATGTGCAGAGAGAGTTAGATTTGGGTGGTGTTCGTACTGAAATCTAAATTGCAGTGTAAAAATAATGCAGCAAGTATTTCCCCTGCACAGAAACACTATAACCCACCCAAAGATAGTCTCCACCTATGGGGGATTGTATTTTCACTTTGCAAGTGTACGAACGCGCGTGCAGCCGAGCGGTACAAAAACAGTTTTTGCAGTCTCTGAGTAGGTCTGAACTTACTCAGCCGCTGCGATCACTTCATCCTGTCCGGTCCCAGTATTGACGTCAGACACCCACCCTGCAAACGCTTGAACACGCCTGCGTTTTTCCAACCACTCCCTGAAACGGTCAGTTGACACCCATAAACACCTTCTTCCTATCAATCTTCTTGTGATTGGCTGTGTGAATGGATACTTCGTTAAATCCATCGCCCAGCACCGATCCGCTTTGTATCCGTACGACGCGCCTGTGCATTGCGGTGCATATGCATGCTCAGTTTTGCAGAGTTTTGACCTGATCGCAGCGCTGCAAAAAATAGCTGTGCGATCAGGTCGGAATTACCCCCATGGTTTTGCCCGTTAGCTAACAAATTTGCTGCTGTGATCAGGTCTGAATTAGGCCCTTGGTTTGGCTACTTTTCGCACTGCTGCGATCAGGTAGTCACCGCCTAAAGGGGAGGGGGGATTAGCTGTGCAGGGCTGCGAACCGCCGTGCAGAGAGCTGCACAAACAAAAGTTTGTGCAGTTTCTGCACAGCTCAGGACTTACTTACCCGCTGCGATGATCTTGTCCAGAGCTGACGTCAGGATCCCTCCCTGGAGACGGCTGGACACGCCTGCGTTCACCCGGACACGCCGTCAAAACGGTGAGTAGACACCCCCGGCCGGCCTCTTCCTGTCAATCTTCTAGCGTTCGTCGTTGCGAACGCTTCCCTCGTCCATTTCGTCGCTTTATGGCGACGGCTGCCGCCGGGCAGCGATGCGCCTGAGCATTGCCACCCGTGCGCATGTGCAGTCCTGACCCGTTCGCACGGCTGCGAAAAATTGCAGCATGCAAACGGGTCAGAATGACCGCCTAAGTGTCCATCGCTAGCGTCTTGTGTTACAATGCTCACTTTTTCATGCCACCTCAGAGTAAAGCTATTTATTGTATATCAGGTTACCCATACCTCCCAACATTTTCCATGAGAGAAGCGGGACTCCCTCGTGTGCACATAGCGCGCCCGGAAAAGGGGTGTGATCTATCCAAAAGGGGACATGTCCTCGCTGCAGTGTTGCGATCACGAGCCACGCCCCGGTTGACGTCACTGAGGGGGCAAGCGCTCTGTGAGCTGATGCCATGCCCCCTCTTCCTCTGTCTCCAGTAAATAGACGCTGTGCGCATGCGCACAGGGTTTGTTCACCGCTGCTCTGCTAAGCAGGGTAGCGATGACAGGAGCCTCCCAACTGCCCTCCCCCCACGGCGGGACACTGCGGCCCGCGGTTGGGACAGTCCCAAAAAAACGGGACAGTTGGGAGGTATGGGTTACCCAATAGCATCTGAATAATGTGAAAATGATTCATGTTTGACAGTATGCAAACCAAAAGGTATGCAATCATATGGCTGACATTCAGAAATTCGACACTGTAATGTTGAATGGTTCTGAAAACAGCTGAAGAAGCACCCCCCGACCCCCACTCAGCTGTCTGGTCCTGCTATGGAGGGTTAGCACATGCCCTCCTCATTAGCACTTAGCCCATCTGTGGACTCCAGGGCCAATATTTACTAAAAATCCGAGTTGTGCCGATTTGTTTTGTTTTTTTTCTAAGTCCCAATCCGGGAATTCACTAAACAGAAAACTCGGCAGTGTCTGGTCTATTCGTAATGGTTTGATTGGCAAAGTTCTGAAATACGAATGAATAGACCATCGGTCAAACGCGGCTGTTATTTCATACAATACGGGTATTCACTATTCATTCGTATTTGGGTGTTAGTCTCTGAGTGCTCAAGTGCGGGTCTATTTTTTTGCGAATCATTAAAAAAAGCAGAAAAAAAATAGACCTGCTTTTTCCAGTCGAGTTTGGATAACCATGCACGGATCAGTGATATCTGTGCATGGTTATCTATGGGAAAGGGTCTGTTTAGTGTAAAAACAGAAAAAAAAATTGCGTGGGGTCCCCCCTCCTAAGCATAACCAGCCTCGGGCTCTTTGAGCCGGTCCTGGTTGAAAAAATATGGTGAAAAAAATGACAGGGGTTCCCCCATATTTCATCAACCAGCACCGGGCTCTGCGCCTGGTCCTGGTTCCAAAAATACGGGGGACAAAAAGCGTAGGGGTCCCCCGTATTTTTAAAACCAGCACCGGGCTCCACTAGCCAGGTACATAATGCCACAGCCGGGGGACACTTTTATAGTGGTCCCTGCGGCCCTGGCATTACATACCCAACTAGTCACCCCTGGCCGGGGTACCCTGGAGGAGTGGGAACCCCTTAAATCAAGGGGTCCCCCCCCTCCAGCCACCCAAGGGCCAGGGGTGAAGCCCGAGGCTGTCCCCCCCATCCAAGGGCGGCGGATGGGAGGCTGGTTGCCAAGTGTAAAAAATGTGAATATTGTTTCTCTAACGTCCTAGTGGATGCTGGGGACTCCGTCAGGACCATGGGGAATAGCGGCTCCGCAGGAGACAGGGCACAAAAGCAAGCTTTTAGGATCACATGGTGTGTACTGGCTCCTCCCCCCACGACCCTCCCCCAAGCCTCAGTTAGGTTTTTGTGCCCGGCCGAGAAGGGTGCAATCTAGGTGGCTCTCTTAAAGAGTTGCTTAGAAAAAGTTTTTAGGTTCTTTATTTTCAGTGAGTCCTGCTGGCAACAGGCTCACTGCATCGAGGGACTTAGGGGAGAGATTTTCAACTCACCTGCGTGCAGGATGGATTGGATTCTTAGGCTACTGGACATAGCTCTAGAGGGAGTCGGAACACAGGGCTCGCCCTGGGGTTCGTCCCGGAGCCGCGCCGCCGACCCCCCTTGCAGATGCTGAAGATGAAGAGGTCCGGAACCAGGCGGCAGAAGACTCTCAGTCTTCATCAGGTAGCGCACAGCACTGCAGCTGTGCGCCATTGTTGTCAGCACACTTCACACAGCGGTCACGGAGGGTGCAGGGCGCTGGGGGGGGGCGCCCTGGGCAGCAATGTATAATACCTGTATGGCGAAAAATACATCACATATAGCCCTTGAGGCTATATGGATGTATTTAACCCCTGCCAGATATCTAAAACTCCGGAGAAGAAGCCCGCCGAAAAGGGGGCGGGGCCTATTCTCCTCAGCACACAGCGCCATTTTCCCTCACAGAAAGGCTGGTGGGAAGGCTCCCATGATCTCCCCTGCACTGCACTACAGAAACAGGGTTAAAACAGAGAGGGGGGGCACTGATTTGGCGATATGTATATATATTAAAATGCTATAAAAGGAACACTTATATAAAGGTTGTCCCTGGATAATTATAGCGTTTTGGTGTGTGCTGGCAAACTCTCCCTCTGTCTCCCCAAAGGGCTAGTGGGTCCTGTCCTCTATCAGAGCATTCCCTATGTGTGTGCTGTATGTCGGTACGTGTGTGTCGACATGTATGAGGAAAATATTGGTGAGGAGGCGGAGCAAATTGCCTGTAATGGTGATGTCACTCTCTAGGGAGTCGACACCGGAATGGATGGCTTATTTATGGAAATTACGTGACAATGTCAACACGCTGCAAGCCGGTTGACGACATGAGAGGGCCGGCGAACAAATTAGTTTCTGTCCAGGCGTCTCAAACACCGTCAGGGGCTGTAAAATGCCCATTTACCTCAGTCGGTCGACACAGACCCAGACACGGACACTGATTTCAGTGTCGACGGTGAAGAAACAAACGTATTTTCTTTTAGGGCCACACGTTAAGGGCAATGAAGGAGGTGTTACATATTTCTGATACTCCAAGTACCACAAAAAAGGGTATTATGTGTGAGGTGAAAAAACTACCTGTAGTTTTTCCTGAATCAGATAAATTAAATGAAGTGTGTGATGATGCGTGGGTTTCCCCCGATAGAAAATTACTGGCGGTATACCCTTTCCCGCCAGAAGTTAAGGCGCGGTGGGAAACACCCCTCAGGGTGGATAAGGCGCTCACACGCTTATCAGAACAAGTGGCGGTACCATCTACGGATAGGGCCGTACTTAAGGAGCCAGCTGATAGGAGGCTGAAAAATATCCTAAAAAGTATACACACACATGCTGGTGTTATACTGCGACCAGCGATCGCCTCAACCTGGATGTGCAGAGCTGAGGTGGCTTGGTCGGATTCCCTGACTAAAAATATTGATACCTTTGACAGGGACAGTATTTTATTGACTATAGAGCATTTAAAGGATGCATTTCTATATATGCGAGATGCGCAGAGGGATATTTGCACTCTGGCATCAAGAGTAAATGCGATGTCCATATCTGCAAGAAGATGTTTATGGACACGACAGTGGTCAGGTGATGCAGATTCCAAACGGCACAAAGATGTATTGCCGTATAAAGGGGAGGAGTTATTTGGGGTCGGTCCATGGGACCTGGTGGCCAGGGCAACTGCTGGAAAATCCACCGTTTTTTACCCTAAGTCACATCTCTGCAGAAAAAGACACCGTCTTTTCAGCCTCAGTCCTTTCGTCCCTATAAGAGTCATATCTGCCCAGGGATAGAGGAAAGGGAAGAAGACTGCAGCAGGCAGCCCATTCCCAGGAACAGAAGCCCTCCACCGCTTCTACCAAGTTCTCAGCATGACGCTGGGACCGTACAGGACCCCTGGATCCTACAAGTAGTATCCAAGGGGTACAGATTGGAATGTCGAGAGGTTTCCCCCCTCGCAGGTTCCTGTAGTCTGCTGTACCACTGTCTCCCTCCGACAGGGAGGCAGTATTGAAAACAATTCACAAGCTGTATTCCCAGCAGGTGATAATAAAATTACCCCTCCGACAACAAGGAAAGGGGTATTACTCCACACTATATGGTGGTACTGAAGGCTAGGTGAGACCTATTCTAAATCTGAAAAATTTGAACACTTGCAAGGGTTCAAATCCAGATGGAGTCACTCAGAGCAGTGATAGCAAAGAACAAGGGGACTATATGGTGTCCCGGGACATCAGGGATGCTTACCTCCATGTCCCAAAATTTGCCTTTTCTCACCAAGGGTACCTCAGGTTCGTGGTACAGAACTGTCACTATCAGTTTCAAGACGAGGCCGTTGGATTGTCCAAGGCACCCCGGGTCCTTACCAAGGTAATGACCGAAAGGAGGATTCGTCTTCAAAGAAAATGGACGACCTCCTGATAAGAACAAGGTCCAGAGAACAGTTGGAGGTCGGAGTAGCACTATCTCAAGTAGTTCTACGACAGCACGGGTGGATTCTAAATATTCCAAAACCGCAGTTGTTCCGACGACACGTCTGCTGGTCCTAGGGATGATTCTGGACACAGTCCAGGAAAAGGTGTTTCTCCCAGAGGAGAAAGCCAGGGAGTTATCCGAGCTAATCGGGATCCTCCTAAAACCAGGAAAAGTGTCAGTGCATCATTGCACAAGAGTCCTGGTAAAAATGGTGGCTTATTTCGAAGCGCTTCCATTCGGCAGATTTCACGCAAGAACTCTTCAGTGGGATCTGCTGGACAAATGGTCCGGATCGCATCTTCAGATGCATCAGCGGATAACCCTATATCCAAGGACAAGGGTGTCTCTCCTGTGGTGATTACAGAGTGCTCATCTTCTAGAGGGCCGCAGATTCGGCATTCAGGATTGGATGCTGGTGACCACGGAGGCCAGCCTGAGAGGCTGGGGAGCAGTCACACAAGGAGTGTGATCAAGTCTGGAGAATTCTCTCCACATAAATATACTGGAACTAAGAGCAAATTTATAATGCTCTAAGCTTAGCAAGACCTCTGCTTCAAGGTCAGCCGGTATTGATCCAGTGGGATAACATCACGGCAGTCGCCCACGTAAACAGAAAGGGCGGCACAAGAAGCAGGAGGGCAGTGGCAAAACTGCAAGGATTTTTCGCTAGGCGGAAAATCATGTGATAGCACTGTCAGCAGTGTTCATTCCGGGAGTGGACGACTGGGAAGCAGACTTCCTCAGCAGGCACGACCTCCACCCGGGAGAGTGGGAACTTCATCGGGAAGTTTTCCGCATGATTGTGAACCGTTGGGAAAGACCAAAGGTGGACATGATGGCGTCCCGCCCGAACAAAAAATGGGACAGGTATTGCGCCAGGTCACGAGACCTTCAGGCGATAGCTGTGGACGTCCTGGTAACACCGTGGGTGTAACAGTCGGTGTATGTGTTCCCTCCTCTGCTTCTCATAACCAAGGTATTGAGAATTATAAGACATAGAGGAGTAAGAACTATACTCGTGGCTCCGGATTGGCCAAGAGGGACTTGGTAACCGGAACTTCAAGAGATGCTCACGGAGGACTAATGGCCTCGGGAGCTAAGAAGGGATTTGCTTTCAGCAAGTACCATGTCTGTTCCAAGAGGAACCGTGGCATCGGCCTTTAAGAAAGGACCTGCTCCAGCAGGGACCTTGTCTGTTCCAAGACTTACCGCGACTGCGTTTGACGGCATGGCGGTTTGAACGCCGGATCCTAAGGGAAAAGGCATTCCGGAAGAGGTCATACCTACCCTGGTCAAAGCCAGGAAGGAGGTGACCGCACAACGTTATCACCACATGTGGTAAAAATATGTTGCGTGGGTGAGGCCAGGAAGGCCCCACGAAAAAATTTCAACTAGGTCGATTTCTGCACTTCCTGCAAACAGGAGTGTCTATGAGCCTCAAATTGGGGTCCATTAAGGTTCAAGTTTCGGCCCTATAGATTTTCTTCCAGAAAGAATTGGCTTCAGTTCCTGAAGTCCAGACGTTTGTCAAGGGAGTATTGCATATACAGCCCTTGTGTGCCTCCAGTGGCACCGTGGGATCTCAACGTAGTGTTGGGATTCCTCAGATCATATTGGTTTGAACCACTCAAATCTGTGGATTTGAAATATCTCACATGGAAAGTGACCATGCTGTTGGCCCTGGCCTCGGCCAGGCGATTGTCAAAATTGGCGGCTTTGTCTTACAAAAGCCCATATTTGATTTTCCATTCGGACAGGGCAGAACTGCGGACTCGTCCCCAGTTTCTTCCTAAGGTGGTGTCAGCGTTTCACCTGAAACAACCTATTGTGGTGCCTGCGGCTACTAGGGACTTGGAGGACTCCAAGTTGCTAGACGTTGTCAGGGCCCTGAAAATATATATATATATATATAATTCCAGGACGGCTGGAGTCAGAAAGTCTGACTTGCTGTTTATATTGTTGGCACCCAAAAAGCTGGGTGCTCCTGCTTCTAAGCAGACTATTGCTCGTTGGATTTGTAGTACAATTCAGCTTGCACATTCTGTGGCAGGCCTGCCACAGCCAAAATCTGTAAATGCCCATTCCACAAGGAAGGTGGGCTCATCTTGGGCGGCTGCCCGAGGGGTCTCGGCTTTACAACTTTGCCGAGCAGCTACTTGGTCAGGGGCAAACACGTTTGCAAAATTCTACAAATTTGATACCCTGGCTGAGGAGGACCTGGAGTTCTCTCATTCGGTGCTGCAGAGTCATCCGCACTCTCCCGCCCGTTTGGGAGCTTTGGTATAATCCCCATGGTCCTGACGGAGTCCCCAGCATCCACTAGGACGTTAGAGAAAATAAGATTTTACTTACCGATAAATCTATTTCTCATAGTCCGTAGTGGATGCTGGGCGCCCATCCCAAGTGCGGATTGTCTGCATTACTTGTACATAGTTATTGTTACAAAAAATCGGGTTATTATTGTTGTGAGCCATCTTTTTTAGAGGCTACTTCATTGTTATCATACTGTTAACTGGGTTCAAATCACAAGTTGTACGATGTGATTGGTGTGGCTGGTATGAGTCTTACCCGGGATTCAAGATCCTTCCTTATTGTGTACGCTCGTCCGGGCACAGTACCTAACTGAGGCTTGGGGGAGGGTCGTGGGGGGAGGAGCCAGTACACACCATGTGATCCTAAAAGCTTGCTTTTGTGCCCTGTCTCCTGCGGAGCCGCTATTCCCCATGGTCCTGACGGAGTCCCCAGCATCCACTACGGACTATGAGAAATAGATTTATCGGTAAGTAAAATCTTATTTTTTAGTAGCAGTACTACAAGTCCCAGCAAGCCTCCCCCGCAAGCTGGTACTTGGAGAACCACAAGTACCAGCATGCGGTGGGAAAACCTGGGCCGCTGGTACCTGTAGTACTACTACTAAAAAAATACCCCCAAAAAAACAGGACACACACACCGTGAAAGTATATATTTATTACATACATGCACACCTCCATACATACATACTTACCTATGTTCCCACGAGGCTCGGTCCTCTTCTCCTTGTAGAATCCTTGGGGGACCTGTGAAAAAAAATTATACTCACATAATCCAGTGTAGATTCTGTCCTTTGTATAATCCACGTACTTGGCAAAACAAAAAAACGGAAACCCGACCACGCACTGAAAGGGGTACATGTTTACACATGGGACCCCTTTCCCCGACTGCCAGGACCCTCCCATACTCCTGTCAAAGAGGGTCCCTTCAGCCAATCAGGGAGCGCCACGTCGTGGCACTCTCCTGATTGGCTGTGTGCTCTTGTAGTGTCTGAGGCAGCACACGGCAGAGATACAATGTAGCGCCTATGCGCTCCATTGTATCCAATTGTGGGAACTTTGCGGTCAGCGGTTGACCGAAAGTAACCTCACCGCTGACCGCAAAGTTCCCACCATTGGATACAATGGAGCGCATAGGCGCTACATTGTATCTCTGTCGTGTGCAGCCTCACAGACACTACAGGAGCACACAGCCAATCAGGAGAGTGCCACGACGTGGCGCTCCCTGATTGGCTGAAGGGACCCTCTTTGACAGGAGTCAGGGGGGGTCCTGGCAGTCGGGGAAAGGGGTCCCATGTGTAAACATGGGACCCCTTTCAGTGCGTGGTCGGGTTTCCGTTTTTTTGTTTTGCCAAGTACGTGATTATACAAAGGGCAGAATCTACACTGGATTATGTGAGTATCATTTTTTTCATAGGTCCCCCAAGGATTCTACATGGAGAAGAGGGCCGAGCCTCGTGGGAACATAGGTTAGTATGTATGTATGGAGGTGTGCATGTATGTAATAAACTTATACTTTCACGGTGTGTGTGTCCTGTTTTTTGGGGGGTATTTTTTTAGTAGTAGCAGTACTACTACAGGTACCAGCGGCCCAGGTTTTCCACCGCATGCTGGTATTTGTGGTTCTCCAAGTACCAGCTTGCGGGGGAGGCTTGCTGGGACTTGTAGTACTGCTACTAAAAACAATATTCACATTTTTTACACTTGGCTATCAGCCCCCCATCCGCCGCCCTTGGATGGGGGGGACAGCCTCGGGCTTCACCCCTGGCCCTTGGGTGGCTGGAGGGGGGAACCCCTTGATTTAAGGGGTTCCCACTCCTCCAGGGTACCCCGGCCAGGGGTGACTAGTTGGGTATGTAATGCCAGGGCCGCAGGGACCACTATAAAAGTGTCCCCCGGCTGTGGCATTATGTACCTGGCTAGTGGAGCCCGGTGCTGGTTTTAAAAATACGGGGGACCCCTACGCTTTTTGTCCCCCGTATTTTTGGAACCAGGACCAGGCGCAGAGCCCGGTGCTGGTTGATGAAATATGGGGGAACCCCTGTCATTTTTCCCCCCATATTTTGTCAACCAGGACCGGCTCAAAGAGCCCGAGGCTGGTTGTGCTTAGGAGGGGGGACCCCACGCATTTTTTTTCAGATTTTTAAAGACGTTAAACGCCTTTCTCATACGTCCTAGAGGATGCTGGGGACTCCAAAAGGACCATGGGGTATAGACGGATCCGCAGAAGCTTGGGCACACTATAAAGACTTAAACTGGGTGTGAACTGGCTCCTCCCTCTATGCCCCTCCTCCAAACCTCAGTTAGACTTTGTACCCAGGAGTGATGGGTTACACTCTAGGGGAGCTCTACTGAGTTTCTCTGAAAGACTTTGTTAGGTTTTTTATTTTCAGGCAGACCTGCTGGCTACAGGCTCCCTGCATCGTGGGAGTGAGGGGAGAGAAGCAGGACCTACTTCTTCTTAGTTTAAAGGCTCTGCTTCTCGGCTACTGAACACCATTAGCTCCAGAGGGTTCGATCACTTGGTGCGCCTAGCTGCTTGTTCC